>NW_020838054.1:666484-904552 GCF_003676395.1 Aethalodelphis obliquidens
CAACCTAAGTGCCCATCATCGGATGAATGGATAAAGAAGATGTGGCACATATATACAATGGAATATTACTCAGCCATAAAAAGAAACGAAATTGAGCTATTTGTAATGAGGTGGATAGACCTAGAGTCTGTCATACAGAGTGAAGTAAGTCAGAAAGAAAAAGACAAATACCGTATGCTAACACATATATATGGAATTTAAGAAAAAAAATGTCATGAAGAATCTAGGGGTAAGGCAGGAATAAAGACGCAGACCTCCTAGAGAACGGACTTGAGGTTATGGGGAGGGGGAAGGGTGAGCTGTGACAGGGCGAGAGAGAGTCACGGACATATACACACTAACAAACGTAGCAAGGTAGATAGCTAGTGGGAAGCAGCCGCATGGCACAGGGATATTGGCTCGGTGCTTTGTGACAGCCTGGAGGGGTGGGATAGGGAGGGTGGGAGGGAGGGAGTCGCAAGAGGGAAGACATATGGGAACATATGTATATGTATAACTGATTCACTTTGTTATAAAGCAGAAACTAACACACCATTGTAAAGCAATTATACCCCAATAAAGATGTTAAAAAAAAAATTAAAGATGATGCAAACATTTGGAGAGATATACCATGTTCTTGGGTTGGAAGGACCATCATTGTGAACATGACTATACTACCCAAAGCAATCTACAGAGTCAATGCAATCCCTATCAAACTACCAATGGCATTTTTCACAGAATGAGAACAAAAATTTTCACAATTTGTATCAAAACACAAAAGACCCCGAATAACCAAAGCAATCTTGAGAAAGAAAAACGGAGCTGGGGGAATCAGACTCCCAGACTTCAGACTATATTACAAAGCTACAGTAATCAAGACAGTATGGTACTGGCACAAAAACAGAAATATAGATCAATGGAACAGAATAGACAGCCCAGAGATAAACCCACACACACATGGTCACCTTATTTTTGATAAAGGAGGCAAGAACGTACAATGGAGAAAAGATAGCCTGTTCAGCAAGTGGTGCTGGGAAAACTGGACAGCTACATGTAAAAGAATGAAATTAGAACACTCCCTACCACCATACAGAAAAATAAACTCAAAATGGATTAAAGACCTAAATATAAGGCCAGAAACTATCAAACTCTTAGAGGGAAACATAGGCAGACCACTCTATGACATAAATCACAGCAAGATCCTTTTTGACCCACCTCCTAGAGAATGGAAATAAGAACAAAAATAAACAAATGAGACCTAATGAAACTTAAAAGCTTTTGTACAGCAAAGGAAAACATAAACAGGACCAAAAGACAACCCTCAGAATGATGGGAAAATATTTGGATATGAAGCAACTGACAAAGGATTAATCTCCAAAATTTACAAGCAGCTCATGCAGCTCAATATCAAAAAAACAAACAACCCAATCCAAAAATGTCCAGAAGACGTAAATCGACATTTCTCCAAAGAAGATAAACAGATTGCCAACAAACATACGAAAGGATGCTCAACATCCCTAATCATTAGAGAAATGCAAATCCAGAGTACAGTGAGGTGTCACCTCACAGCAGTCACAATGGCCATCATCAAAAAATCTAGAAACAATAAATGCTGGAGAGGGTGTGGAGAAAACGGAACACTCTTGCACTGTTGGTTGGAATGTAAGTTGATACAGCCACTATGGAGAACAGTATGGAGGTTCCTTAAAAAGCAAAAAATAGAGCTACCATACGACCCAACAATCCCACTACTGGGCATATACCCTGAGAAGGCCATAAGTCAAAAAGAGTCATGTAACACAATGTTCATTGCAGCTCTATTTACAATAGCCAGGACATGGAAGCAACCTTAGTGTCCATTGACAGATGAATGGATAAAGATGATGTGGCACATATATACAATGGAATATTACTCAGCCATAAAAGGAAACGAAATTGAGTTATTTTTAGTGAGGTGGATGGACCTAGAGTCTGTCATACAGAGTGAAGTAATTCAGAAAGAGAAAAACAAATACCATATGCTAACGCATATATATGGAACCAAAAAAAAAAAAAAAGGTTCTGAAGAATCTAGTGGCAGGAAAGGAATAAAGATGCAGACGTAGAGAATGGACTTGAGGACACGGGGAGGGGGAAGGGTAAAGCTAGGACGAAGTGAGAGAGTGGCATGAATATACATACATTACCAAATGTAAAATTGATAGCTAGTGATAGCAGCCGCATAGAACAGGGAGATCAGCTCAGTGCTTTGTGACCTCCTAGATGAGTGGTATAGGGAGGATTGGAGGGAGATGCAAGAGAGCGGGGATATTGGGTTGTATGTATATATATAGCTGATTCACTTTGTTATAAAGCAGAAACTAACACACCATTGTAAAGCAGTTATACTCCAATAAAGAGGTTTGAAAAAAAATTCAATATGTTCAAAGCATTTTCTTTTTCTATTTAGTTCCATTTTATTTTCCTCAGAGAATCTTTGTCTATATCATGCTGCATATATTTTATTTGTAACAGTGCATCCTTTATGATATGACATACACTTCTTTAAAATGCAAGTAATAGAAGTAAATGACATTAAAGAATGTTTAGCTGCTAAAAATCCAAATTTTGGGGGCTTTTTTCCTTTAGGATTTTCATGCACCAAACTAAAATAGGCCTAAGAGCAATAATGGTAATTAAAAAGTAATAGGATGACTTCCCTGGTGGTGCGGTGGTTAAGAATACACCTGCCAATGCAGGGGACACGGGTTCAAGCTCTGGTCCAGGGAGATCCCACATGCCGTGGAACAACTAAGCCTGTGCACCACAAGTACTGAGCCTGAGCTCTACAGCCTGTGAGCCAGAACTACTGAGCCCTCATGCCACAACTACTGAAGCCCACACACCTAGAGGTCGTGCTCCATAAGAAGAGAGGTCACTGTGATGAGAAGCCCGCCCACAGTGACGAAGAGTAGCCCCCGCTCACCGCAACTAGAGAAAGCCTGCCCGCAGCAACACAGACACAATGCAGCCAAAATAAATAAATAAATAAATATTTTAAAAGTAATAGGAAAGAAGTTCTGGTAAGACGTTACTTCTGTAAATGTTTGAAAATCTAGAGCATTTTCTTGTTCTTTATTCTTTTCAGCCTTTTCTCCTCAAGAAAGTATTTGCTTTTCCTTCCATTTTATTCATTTGTGACCATGTATTTTTTAAAAGTTGATAACTTTCAAATTTTAGGCAAAACTTTTATGGCAATTTCCAATTAAACTTGTCATAGCTGTTGACATTGCTACATGCATTATTTCAATCAATGAGTTAGTCAAGGAAAAATGGCAAGTATATTATAAAACTTGCTGGACCCTCTTTACAAACTCCTGTTACTATCTTTGAAAAGCCTAGTATTTTGCTACTCAAATGCCGCTAGATACAAAAGAAGACAGAGCTGTTATATTTTTACGAAGGCTGATTTGTTTTGGTAAATGATTTTAACTTAAATTCTCAATATCCTGGATGTTGCTTTATTGCCATTTTCTTTCTGATAACTGAAGTTCTCTCACATAATTCTGCCTGTTTCAAGTCAGAAGGGGTATATTTTAAATGCCCTTGTAGTATTAGAAATATGTGCTACTATTCATGAAAGGCAAGAAAAATGGCAGTGGATAAATGTGAACCTATTTGAGAAACTAGAAGGACTCAGAGCCCAAGTCCTGCGGTGTCTAATTGAAGGAGAGATTATCCAATCTGCTGCACATAAACAATCCTGGACAAAGTTCCATTTGCATATGCTAAGTGAATTTTTGGAAAGAAGGAAGTATATGATCAGAAGGAGCTGGTGTCATGCGTGGAAAGTTCAGTGGACTTGGGATCAGAAAACTTATAACTGTCGGCATACCTCTTTCTACATCACCTTAGACAACTTAATGTCTCTCAGCCTCATTTTTGTCATATACAAAACAGTAGTGCCTCTACCTCCTAAATTGGACAGCTTATGGTACACGGCCTCACAGATATTTGATATATTGTTATATGTGAAAATGATTCAAGAAGGAATTATAAAAACATTAAAAATTGTTCTAATAGAAATTCATCACTTCCATCTCATTAAAAAATAGTTGGCATTGTTCGGTCAAATCTCTTAAAGATTTTTCTTCCTTATAACTGCAGAATGAGGTGCCATAAAGTCTGGCTAGTGTTACGCTGGGTTTAGTGATGCCAAGGCGTTGTCCCTGCCTTAGGTGGTTCTGAAATACTTAAAACTATGAATTTCTCAGAGACCAGTGTTTGTTTTCAGTTTTCCCCAAACTTGAACGATATCTGAATCTCACTGCAAGGAAAATACCTCCTCAGACCCAAGGTGATGACTTATTTTTAATGGCTAGTTAAATAAGCACAATCATAAAAGCTAAGAATAAACTTCTCATCTTCATAGCTCTTACACACCTATAAAACTGAGACATATTTACAAATTAAATAAAACCATATTCACATAGCCAATAAAATTCAAATTCACAATATTAATTTCATATTCAACATGGCTATACTACTTTGTGTCTTGTGGCAACTCAATTTCTTACAACTTTTCTCCATTCGAACTTCTGTGAAATTTTAGACTGTGTGACATAATTTGGTTTATGCTTGGCTCAAATGCATTATTTTAATACTCAGTATACCTCCCTTTTTCCATGAATCCACAACTAAAATATCATACAATTAATAAAATTGTGTGACATGGCTTAGTTCCAGAGTATTTCATCTAGTTGATCCAGAATGTGATTATAATTTTATAGATTATGAAAATGGAAAAACACAAAATAAAAATTTCTTACAGAAAATTTGCAGACCCACAATAATATATCTCTGGCCTGCCAAGAGTTCACAGATTGTCATTTGAAATACTATGACAGATAGTAATGGTTTAACTGTGTAAACTTAAGAAACATGTATTACGTGTTTCGGAAACTGCTTCAAAACATCAGGGCATTATTTAGCTTTCTATGGCTTCATAATGTCATCTATCAAAATAACAGAGAACAAGTGATTTCTGTTCCCTCCTCTGTCTCATGTTTGGTAGCCACCCTGCAGATAAAACCTTTTCTCTCCACCTTGACTCACAATATCCCACAGCAGTTACACCTTGTACTGTAACACATTACAAAGATTTAAATTACACAAATTTTCTGCTTTTAATTGCAGCCCTCCTCTCTCACTATGAAGTTGACCATATAAAACCTGTGTAAATCTGAGTAATGAGAATGAGAAACAGCGACTAAACTATGCTCAGAAGCATCCCTCTCTTTGATGACTAAGGACTAAAGAAGTAAAATCTTGTGGGTCTGACCTGACATCCTCTTCAAAGTGAGTTTTCTTTCCCAGAAGGTGATTCAGTCTATCCTGCAAATCGACCCTGCGGGCTGGTCTCACCAGTCTTCCAGATATGGCCAGGCATATTTGAAAACTAGGAAGAATACAATGTTGATCAACTGGGTCCCCATCTTTCACAACAAGAGAAAGAAGAGGTACTTAACTGTTGCTGCATTTTGGAAAACCATCTATTGTGTTACATACTAACACAGGTGACTGACTCCCTGGGATGATTCATGGTCTCTCCTAGAAAATTGTTTGAATAGAAAAATGCAATGGGGATACCTCTAAGAATTCCTAACTACACTGATATTCCAGAAACATCCATAAGCTAGGTTCCTGTCCCCTAGTCTTTGACTTTGTGTCTGCCATGCAGCATGTTAGGTCGTATGTAATCAGTGTTCTCTCTAATCCATTCTTGTGTGTTTCTGGGTAACTCCTTTAGACCACCTGCTCTGTCTCCATGTTTTAAAATATGTTTATTTTATATTGGAGTATAGTTGACTTACAATGTTGTGTTAGTTTCAGGTATACAGCAAACTGATTCAGTTATACATATATCTTTTTCAAATTCTTTTCCCATTTAGGTTATTACAGAATACTGAGTAGAGTTCCCTCTGCTATACAGTATGTACTGATCGGTTATCTATTTTAAATATAGTAGTGCGTATAATGTCAATCCAAATCTCCCAATTTATCCTTCCCTCTGCCCTTCCCCTTTGGTAACCATAAGTTTGTTTTCTATGTCTGTGAGTCTGTTTCTGTTTTGTAAATAAGTTCATTTGTATCATTATTTTAGATTCCTCATATAAGAGATATATGATATTTGTCTTTCTCTGTCTGACTTACTTCACTTAGTATGATAGTCTCCAGGTCCATACATCTTGTTGCAAATGGCATTGTTTCATTCTTTTTAATGGCTGAGTAATATTCCATTCTATGTATGTACCATATCTTCTTACCCACTCATCTGTCGATGGACATTTATGTTGCTTCCACGTCCTGGCTCTTGTAAATAGTGCTGCAGTGAACATTGGGGTGCATGTATCCTTTCAAACCATGACTTTCTCTGGATATATGCCCAGGAGTGGGATTGCTGGATTACATGATAGCTTGATTTTTAGTTTTTTAAGGAACCTATACCAATTTACATTCTCACCAACAGGGTAGGAGGGTTCCCTTTTCTCCACACCCTCTCCAGCATTTATTGTTTGTAGATTTTTTTGATATGGCCATTCAGATTGGTGTGAGGTGGTACTTCATTATAGTTTTGATTTGCATTTCTTGAATAGTTAGCAATGTTAAGCATCTTTTCATATGCTTCTTGGCCATCTGTATGTCTTCTTTGGAGAAATGTCTATTTAGGTCTTCTGCCCATTTTTTGATTAGGTTGTTTGTCTTTTGATATTGAGCTTTATGAGCTGTTTGTAAATTTTAGAAATTAATCCATTATCAGTTGCATCATTTGCTAAAATTTTCTCCCATTGTGTGGGTTGCCTTTTTGTTTTGTTCATGGTTTGCTTTGCTGTGCAAAAGCTTCTGAGTTTGATTAGGTCCCATTTGTTTATTTTTGTTTTTATTTCCATTACTCTAGGAGTCAGATTGAAAAAAGATATTGTTGTGATTTATAGTCAGAGTGTTCTTCCTATGTTTTCCTCTAAGAGCTTCATAGTATTAGGTCTTGTATTTAGGTCTTTTAGCCATTTTGAGTTTACTTTTGGTTACGATGTTAAGGAGTGTTCTAATTTCATTCTTTTACATGTAGCTGTCCAGTTTTCCTAGCACCATTTATTGAAGAGACTGTCTTTCCTCCATTGTATAGTCTTACCACCTTTGTTGTAGATTAATTGACCATAGGTGCATGGGTTTATCTCTGGGCTTTCTATCCTGTTCCATTGATATGTATTTCTGTTTTTGTGCCAGGACCATAATGTTTTGATGACTGTAGCTTTATAGTATAGTCTGAAGTCAGGGAGCCTGATTCCTCCAGCTCCATTTTTCTTTCTCAAGATTGCTTTGGCTATTCGGGGTCTTTTGTGTCTCCATACAAATTTTAAGATTTTTTTGTTCTAGTTCTGTGAAAAATACCATTGGTAATTTGATAGGGATTGCACTGAATCTGTAGATCACATTGGGTAATATAGTCATTTTTACAATATTGATTCTTCCAATCCAAGAATATGGTATATCTTTCCATCTGTTTGTGTCATCTTTGATTTCTTTCATCAGCATCTTACAGTTTTCGGAGTACAGGTTTTTTGCCTCCTTAGGTAGGTTTATTCCTATGTATTTTATTCTTTTTGATGCAACGGTAAATGTGATTGTTTCCTTAATTTCTTTCTAATCTTTCATTGTTAGTGTATAGAAATGCAACAGATTTCTGTGTATTAATTTTGTATCCTGCAACTTTACTGAATTCATTGATGAGCTGTAGTAGTTTTCTGGTAGCATCTTTAGGACTTTCTATGTATAGTATGTCATCTGCAAACAGTGACAGTTTTACTTCTTCTTTTCCAATTTGGATTCCCTTTATTTCTTTTTCTTCACCTATTGCTGTGGCTAGGACTTCTAAAACTATGTTGAATAAAAGTGGCGAGAGTGGATCATCCTTGTCTTGTTCCTGATCTTAGAGGAAATGCTTTCAGCTTTTCACTTTTGAGTATGATGTTAGCTGTAGGTTTGTCACATATGGCCTTTATTATGTTGAGGTATGTTCCCTCTAGGCCCACTTTCTGGAGAGTTTATAATCATAAATGGATGCTAAATTTGTCAAAAGCTTTTTATGCATCTATTGAGATGATCATACGCTTTTTATTCTTCAATTTATTGATGTGGTGCATCACACTGATTGATTTGCGGATACTGAAAAATTCTTGCATCCCTGGGATAAATCACACTTGATCATGGTGTATGATCCTTTTAATGTGCTGTTGGATTCTGTTTGCTAGTATTTTGTTCAGGATTTTTGCATCTATGTTCACCAGTGATATTGGCCTGTAATTTTCCTTTTTTTGTGGTATCTTTATGTGGTTTTGGTATCAGGGTGATGGCGGCCTCATAGAATGAGTTTGGGAGTGTTCCTTCCTCTGCAGTTTCTGGAATATTTTCAGAAGGATAGGTGTTAACTCTCCTCTAAATGTTTGATAGAATTCGTCTCTAAAGGCCCTGTGGTACTGGACTCCCAGCACTGGAGCCTACAGGCTGTTGGGTGGGGCTGGGTCTTGGTCAGAAAATGGCAGGCTCCAGGAGGGCTCATGCCAATGAGTATCCCACAGAACTACTGCCACCAGTGTCTTTGTCCCCATAGTGAGCCACAGCTGCCCTCACCTCCACAGGAGATCCTCCAATACCAGCAGGTAGGTCTGACCCAGGCTCAGGAGGTCACTGCTTTTTCCCCTGGGTCCTGGTGCACACAAGACTCTGTGTGTACCCTCCAAGAGTGGAGTTTCTGTTTCCCCCAGTCCTTAGGAATTCCTGTGATCAAACCCTGTTGGCCTTCAAAGCCAGATACTCTGGGGGCTCCTCCTGCAGATGCCAGATCCCCAGGCTGGGGAGCCCGATGTGGGGCTCAGAAGTTTCACTCATGTAGGAGAACCTCTGCAATATAATTCTTTTCCAGTTTGTCGGTCGCCCACCTGGCATGATATTATCATGATTGTGCCCCTCCTACCATCTCTTTGTGGCTTCTTCTTTGTCTTTGGTTGTAGGATATCATTTTTGGTAGGTCCCAGTGTTTTTTTGTCAGTGGTTGTTCAGCAGTTAGTTTTGATTTTGGTGTTTTCATGAGAAGAGGTGACCTCATGTCCTTCTACTCCATCATCTTGTCTCTGCCCTCGTCACTCTGTCTCCTTTTAATGCCCTAAACAAAAACTAGATAGACTTATTTACTATTCTGCAGTATACCACATGCTATGTTCTGAATTTTTGTGTCCCCCCACCAAATTCGTTGAAATCCTAACCCCCCAAAGGTGATGGTATTAGTAGGTCGGTACTTTTGGAGATGGTTACATCATGAGGGTGGATTTACCTGTAGCCCACCCCTTGGAAAGATTGAAGGAAAAGGTTTCAAACAAAAATAAATTGTTGAGTTGGAAAGAAATCTAATAGGTACCGAATACAGTATGCAATTTTGGTGCAAAGATAGCTTGCTGAGAGTGGTGAAATGAGTACTGAGCTAGGGCACAGGATGGCTGTACCATCCAGGAGGAAGCAATGGAGCAGGCCATAGTACGGTGTCCACAGAATGAGGTGGTGACCTTAGAAACTGTCATTCATTTAGCTCCTAATAGCTACAACATTGCTATGAAGTAGGCATTATTACACCAATTTTATAAGTAAAGAAAATACTCAAAATTTTAAGTTCTTTACCACTACCAGTAAGTGAAAGGAAAACAATGTCAATGTCTGCCTGTGCCAATGCCTGTTCTTTATACTCTACTGCTTAGAAGGCATCATCAAGGCCAGATGAGATTCAGTGAAGCGCTGGTAACAGAATGTCCATTGAGAAAATCCCAGTGGTGAGAGAATCTACAACTAATGGTTGAGGAGGCTTATAGAACTGAACTTTAGTTCTGTTTCCAGATCTGTATAGTCTCATAGACCATTTAGCTTATGCTTATGAATGAAGGATGCAGACTCCAGACTCAAGGGCTAAATAGGATATAAAGTATAATCATAATGCTAATTAAAGGCAGTATCTGTCATTTGATATACTCCCCAAAGCTTTGTTTTACACATCATGCTATTTCAACGTTGGTATTTTGAAAATCTGTATGTTCTACCACAGTTCCTCATAATTCAGCCTTCTGATTCACACATAATCACAGGCACTTTGCCTTGTTCTGAAAAACATACATCTAAAAAACATGGGTTGGGCTTCCCTGGTGGCGCAGTGGTTGAGAGTCTGGCTGCCGATGCAGGGGACACGGGTTCATGCCCCGGTCCGGGAAGATCCCACATGCTGCGGAGCGGCTGGGCCCGTGAGCTATGGCCGCTGAGCCTGCGCATCTGGAGCCTGTGCTCCGCAATGGGAGAGGCCACAACAGTAAGAGGCCTGCGGGGCTGTGTTACGTGCTGGGTATACACACAAATTCACTCTAATGGAAAAACTACTATCCTCATAAAACTGCTAACAAAAGATCAAGATCAACAAGAATTAATTACATAGGACTGAATGAACTGATGAATATGATTATAATATTTATGACTTTTTATCTGAAATAATACTTGTATTTTAATCTTTGTTTTCAAGATATAAGGAAAACTTTCCTCTTATGCTATCTTACAGCAATTTGGCAAATTACACCTTTGTAAGATAAAATTGAAACATTTATCTTTTTCTCCCTACATGATCCTTCCAGAATTCAGAAACTTGAGTATTCTTACTTTCATGGCAATATAGTTATTTACATAAGTTCATTAAGAATCTGTTCTCTTTGTAACGGGACACAATTGGAAACACTGGTTATATTACCAAGACTTTGATTGGAATGTCATATTTGAGACAGATATGAATTGACTCAAATATGACCAGACAGCTTCAAGGAGCTAAGATTGACTTTGTGAAGCCAATAAAGCCCCTTGGCAAAAACATCCTGGTACCTTGCTTACAGTGTTCCCAACAACCTTACCGGTTAAGAAGGTCGTCCTGGCAGGTGCAAGAACCTCAGGATATTTTAGGGATCTTGAGAGGAAATTCACCCATATCTATAGGCATTACAGGTGAGTCTGATGGAAAATTCTTGACTTGGTTTCCTGGCCTCAAGAGGCATTTAAAAGTTCAATCTGGAAATTCCATATTAAAAATTCCAATGAAGCAGATTTAAAGGAACCTATGTGGTCAATCACTATTCTTGCTGGACTTATGTAAAAAATGGGGCCAAGTTTTTTTAAACTATACTTATTTTGCAAACAAATTAGCTTTTCTAAGCTATCTTTGGTAATTAACGGTGATTTTAGAGAAAAAAATTGTTTTAATATAAATTATAATACACACTTGTGGATATTAGATTCTAGATCTGTTAATTGTGTTTGAGGTTTTGGTTTTTTAACCTGTAAACTGGACTGGATCCTGAAATCTTCTAGTTTCCTCAAATATTTGGCTACAACTCTCCAAACATTTTTTATTTTTCTCCCTCTTTTAACAGCATCATTGAGAACTAAAGCTGCCCTTTTCCTGAAGCCCTGTAAACTGAAGCTGAACAACTTGATATAAACTTAAGAGAAATCACCACAGTAGCCCATGTTTAGACAATCTTCATGTCGGTTGATATGTAAGCCACTCAGAAGGTTTACCTGAACACCCAATGACATCATCAAAGACATTTCAAACTGCAGAAGATGCTTTGATCCTGACATCTAGAAATCTTGATTGGCTCCCCACCAAGCTCAGAAACTGGTTTATAATTTGCTCCATATATTAACCTTTGTTTTCTCTTGTTTCCATAGAAATGCCTCTTATTAAATACCTGACTGCTTGCTTACACAATATAGGCCTAACTTTGAGAGCCCACCTGCATCACCACATCCTAAAATGAATTTAAGTGGACAGATCTATTTTCAGGACTTAGAGTCTAGTTCAATGAGCTGAACAATCTACAAACTCAGCCTCTGGACTATGAAACTTCTTGGAGAAGTTTCAAAGATGTGACTGCAGGGGAGAAATATTTGTAACCTGAAAATGTGTCTTTTTGGCATGAGGATTAATTTAGGCTAAGTATTTTTAAGAAAAAGAAGGTTCAGGAAGTTTTTCTTTTCACCTACCCCTTAGCTGCCTAAATAATTTAAAGGGTCTGTTCCAGAATAGAGCTATCACCAGAAATATCTGCAAAGAATATGGGCTAAATGTGGTGGGGGAAATTTGGCAGGGTCTAGACATCAGAGTCCAGTCTGTGCTCCATTGTCTCTTCATGGCTCAGCAAATATTTGTTTACCAAACATTTGCTTTTCCACCTCTATGTGAATTGCCTTCCTCCCCTTTGAAGTCCCAAACCACTATCCCATACATCCTCTTTTATCTTTAGCTGAAGATAGTATTTGAGGTGAGGGTTTTGGCCATTTTGTTTAGTTACTCAGTTTTCCTGGGTCTCACCCATGTATATATGTTATTAAACTTTTGTTTGATTTTCTCCTGTTAATCTGTCTCATGTCAATTTAGTTCTTAGACCAGCCAGAAGAACTAGAAAGGTTAGAGGAAAATTTATTCCTCCTTGACAAACCTTCCTAAATAAATGAATAATTGACTAACCAGAGAGCAAATAATTCACACTATATAAATAAAAATGAATGGTAAAAATATACTTAATTATAAATATTTAGAAAATTTAAGACCAAATATATCAGTTATATCAATAAATATGAATAGGATTAATATCTAAAAATAAACATATTTTTTCCAATTTGCCCACAAATTAAGACCCAATTATATACTTTAAGCAAGAGAAATGTCTAGAAAAAGCTAACATGAACAAACTACAGCCTACCATTATCAAGCAAGAAGGGAGAAATAGCACAAATAAAAAAATAATAAATGGCAAAGGAGAAATAACATTGATAAGGGAGAAATATTGTAAGAAAATCACAAGACACAATTTCACAGAATTCTAAACAAATGCATTCACTTACACCTAGATATAAAAACAACTTAAAACCCACAGCCAACACAATATTCAACAGTGAAAAGCCAAAAGCCTTCCCACTAAATTCAGGAACAAGACACTTCCATTTAACATAGTGTTGGAAGTCCTAGCCACAGCAATCAGAAAAGAAAAAGAAATAAAAGATATCAAAATTAGAAGGGACGAGGTAAAACTGTCACTATTTGCAGATGACATGATACTCTGTACAGAGAACCCTAAAGTCACTACCCCAAAACTATTAGAACTAATAAATGAATTCAGCAATGTTGCAAGATACAGGATTAACATACAGAAATCTGTTGCATTTCTATACACTAAGAATGAAATACCAAAAAGACACAGTAAAAAAATCCCATTTAAAATCATATCAAAAAAATAAAATGCCTAGGAATAAACTCAACCAGGAGGGGAAAGACCTATACTCTGAAAACTATAAAACATTGAAGGAAATTGAAGATGATTAAAAGCAATGGGAAGATATGCTATGTTCCTGGATTGGAAGAATTAGTATTGTTAAAAAGGGCCATAGCACTCAAATCAATCTACAGTTTTAATGCAATCCCTATCAAAATACCCATGACATTTTTCACAGAACCAGAAGAAATAATCCTACAATTTAAATGGAACTACAAAAGACCTGAATTGTCAAAGCAATCCTGAGAAAAGAGAGCAAAACTGGAGGTATCACCCTCCCAGACTTCAGACTATACTACAAAGCTACAGTAATCAAGACAGTGTGGTACTGGCACCAAAACAGACACATAGATCAATGGAACAGAATAGAGAGCCCTGAACTAAACCCAGACACCTATGGTCAATTAATCTATGACAAAGGGGGTGAGAATATACAATGGAGGAAAGACAGTCTCTTCAACAGTGGTGTTGGGAAAACTGGACAGCTACATGTAAATCAATGAAGTTAGAACACTCCCTCACACTATATACAAAAATAAACTCAAAATTGTTTAAAGACCTAAATGTAAGACCTGAAACCATAAAACTACTAGAAGAGAACATAGGCAAAATACTCTTTGACATAAATCATAGTGATGTGTTCTTGGATCAGTCTCCTAAGGTAAAAGAAATAAAAGCAAAAATAAACAAATGGGGCCTAATTAAACTTAAAAGCTTTTGCATATCAAAGGAGACCATTGGAAAAATGAAAAAGCCTATGGAATGGGAGAAAACATTTGCAAATGATGCAACCAACAAGGGGTTCATATCCAAAATATACAAACAACTCTATAACTCAATATCAAAAAAACAACCCAATCAAAAAATAGGCAGAAGACCTGAATAGACATTTTTTCACAAAGACATACAGATGGCCAATAGGCACATGAAAAGATGCTCAACATCACTAATTAGTAGAGAAATGCAAATCTAAACCATAATGAGGTATCACCTCACACCTGTCAGAATGGCAATCACCAAAAAGTCTACAATTTTGAAATTTTGGAGAGGATGTAGAGGAAAGGGAACGCTTGTACACTGTTGGTGGGAATGTAATTTGGTGTAGCCACTATGGAGAACAGCATGGTGGTTCCTTAAATAACTAAAAGTAGAAGTATCATGATCCAGCAATTCCATTCCTGGGTATATATCTGCAAAAAACCCCAAAACACTCATTCGAAAAGATACATGCGCCCCAATGTTCATAGCAGCGCTATTTACAATAGCCAAGACATGGAAGCAACCCAAGTGCCCATCAACAGAAGATTGGATCAAGAATATGTGGTATATATACACAATGGAATATTAGCCATAAAAAAGAATGAATTGCTGCCATGTGCATCAACACAGATGGACCTAGAGAATATTATGCTTAGTGAAATAAATCACACAAAGAGAAATACTGTATATCACTTATATGTGGAATCTGAAAAATAATACAAATGAATATATATGTAAGACAGAAATGGACCAACAGATATAGAAAATAAATTTGTGGTTACCAAAGGGGAGAGGGAAGGCAGGGGTGTGGGATTAGGGTATGGGATTAAGAAATACAAACTTCTGGGCTTCCCTGGTGGCGCAGTGGTTGGGAGTCCGCCTGCCGATGCAGGGGACACGGGTTCGTGCCCTGGTCTGGGAGGATCCCACATGCCGCGGAGCGGCTGGGCCCGTGAGCCGTGGCCGCTGGGCCTGTGCGTCCGCAGCGGGAGAGGCCGCAGCAGTGAGAGGCCCGTGTACCGCAAAAAAAAAAAAAAAAAAAAAAAGATACAAACTTCTATATATAAAATAGATAACCATCAAGGATATACTGTATAGCATGAAGAATTATACACATTACCTTGTAATAATCTATTATGGAATATAATCTGCCAAAATAACTAATCACTATGTTGTAAACCCAAAACTAACGTAATATTATAAATCAACTATACTTCAATTAAAAAAACACATCACATAGAATGATGAAACTGAACTAACCCCAAGTTTTCTCTTTCTTTCAAATCACTGCTATTATTGTTTATTCAGCATCTACTGTTTAAATTCAGGGATAAAAAAATAAATAAATAAATTCAGGGATATATGTATTATATATATTTCCACAGGGATTTCAGACTGGATGTGTAATAGAAGCAAGCTTTAACAATTCCAAACCATTAAGAATTCAGCTTTATAAAGGAACAGGGATAGCTAAATCAGCCTGTGTCTCAGGCCAATTACATAACAGGGAACGCTCCGAATTAACTTCCTTGTAGAATACATGTTTATTAAAGTATAAGTATTAAAATGTGGTCATATGAACCTTACATATACATTATCAAAACATATCACAACAATATTTAGAACCTAAGATCACCCTAACATTTCCCACCATGGTATCTGTGGAGACAGAGTAGGGAATCTGGACCTTGACCCTCAGTCACTGGAAGCAGTCAGCCCAGAGAAACACTTTTATCCATTGCCAGTGTTAACAGCAAAAACTGAGTAAGGAGGTCTGCATTTTGTCACTCCCCACCTCAATATGAGGGAATGGAAGGCAAGTATCTCTCACCTTTTCAACTAGAAGGGGGAGATCTCAGAGAAGAGCTGGAAAAAAGAATTCTTTAAAACTCTAAGAATATACTAGGCAGACCCCTGACCAACTCACACATAAAGCTTTAGAATAAGCATGTCAAAAAGTTTCAGAACTGTAAGTTTGGAATACCACCCAAGTTTTCAGAGGGCCATCCATGTAGCATAAAAATGAAGCACACCAGAATAGCACTGCAAGGCTCTAAAAACTAAATGTCATTTGAACCACAGCCCACAAAAGTAGGCCAGGACCCATGTGCTAAACCTAAACTTGGTGACTGCCTGCTGAAATAGAAGATTTAAATTGGATCCAGAGTTTCCTAACATCATACCCAAAATGTCCAGGACACAAACAAAAATCTCTCATCATACCATAAACTAGGAAAATCACAACTTGAATGAAAAAACGCAATCAACAGATGTCAACACCAAGATGAATCAGATACTGTAATTATCTGAAAAGAATTTTGACTCCACAGTGATAAAAATGTTTAAGAAATCAATTATGAATCCTTTTGCAACAAATGAAAACAAAATTTTATCAAAGAAATCAAAGTTACAAAACAGAACCAAGTGAAAAATTAGAAACATGAAATATACAATAACCAAAATTAAAAAAAAAAAACTTACTGGGAGGGCTCAACAGTAGAGATGACAGAGGAAATAATCAGTGAATCTAAAGATAGATAAATAAAATTTCCAAACGTGAAAATAGGAGAAAATGGACTAAAAGAAATAATGAACAGAGCCTCAAATACCTGTGGGACAGTAACAAGAGAGCTAGCACCTATGTCATTGATGTCACAGGAGAGGAGAAACAGTGTATAAATGGCTAAAGGAAGTTCTTCACACAAAAAAAGGAAATGAAATAGAAGGAATCCCGGATTATCAGGATGAAAGAAAGAACAATGGAAATATCAATAATATGAGTATATACAATATACTTTCCTCCTCTTGAGCTTACTGAATTATGTTAGAGATTGAATAAAATATTATAACACTGTGTAGTGCAGTTCTCAGTGTATGTGGAGAAGTATATTTAAGAAAAGAATGTTCTAAATAGAGAATTAAGGGAATTAAATGGAGGTAAGTTGTCTACACTTTACCTAGACTTGTTAAATGCTCATATCAGCAGACTATAAGTTACATATTTATAAAGTAATATTTGCAGAAACCACTAAATATTCTATACAAAGAAATAAACTAAAAAAACTCAACAGATAAGTGAAAATTAAATTCTAAAATATGTTCAAGTGACCCATAAGAAAGTGTGAGAGGTGAAACAGAGGAATACAAAACTGAGGTACCAAACACAAAACAAGTAAAAATGGCAGTCTTAAGCCCTAAATATACGAATGATAAAAATAGTCTAAATATATCAATTAAAAGACAAAGATTGGCAGAATAGATGTTTTTAATGACCCAACTACATTTTATTTAAAAGAAGTAAACTCTAAATATAATGGTATTTGTTGTTTGAAAGTCAAAGGATAGAAAGAGATACATGAGTTCAATTGAAATACCTAGCATCTTCCGAAGGTGATCAATGATGGACTTTTTGAATGTCATTTTAAACTCATAGATTTAAGCATATTTATGTTTCTATAAAACATAGTTATTGCTTATTATTGATTAAATTGTACTATATTTGAGCAGCGGGGGCTTATTTAAGTTTATTCCTAAATTCTTTTAAGGGGACCCCAATATTCATTGAAATTTTCCTGGATTTCCTGTATCTTGGGATTTCCGTGGAGCCTTTCTTGAGAAATATACTAGAGAAATTCAAATTCTCCAAAATTATTGAAGAGATATCAGCTTATGAATTGTTGGTGATCATTAAATTTTACCTGTAAAACTAACATTACATGATGTTTATAAGGGGTACAGAATACTATACAATTACTATAATATCTGACAATGTACATACAGAACGATCATTAAAATTTGGAATGAACAGGGAGTGTATATGAAAACTATAATAAAGTCCCCAACATGAAGCAACTATAGCACATGATTTTAAAAGGTAAAACATGCTTAAAAGTATAAAAATGCTAATATATCAAGGATAAAGCAGAAAAATTTCCGTTTTAGCATGCAAAATATATTTTTAAAAGCGGTCCTTGACATATATTCATAAGTTAAATATGAGATTTATCTAAAAGTATTAAGGAATCATAAAATATATAAATTTTAAAGAGGACACACACCTTCTCAAACATTTCATGCCCTATATAAAATCAAACCTATACATAGAGCTTGACTATATATTGAGGAAACATTCCTAAAGGACTCATTTATAGTTTCTAACTTATCAAAACTGACACACTTTGGTATTATTAAAATGAGTAGAGCTTCATTTTCTTCTAATGAGTCATCTGCCAAGTTTAGCAAATATTTTGGATGATTATCTATTAGCCTTTACTAAGCAAACACCAAGTACTTGAGGCAAGACAAGATGTTGTTATTACTTGATGGATAAAATAGGAAGCATGTAAATCTGGGAAACTATTTCCTAAGTCTGATTCTTTACCAAATTATATGTATTTATATGGAAGTAATAATATGCAAGAACATGTGAGTTTGGGATTTCTTATTTATTGCTAATGAGGGTTTTTAGACTTGAAGATTATTGTTAGTATCTTTGTAGCCAAATTCAAATATCCTGGCAATGTGCAAGTCCTTCTATTAAAATACACTTCACAATTAATTTAATGGAAAGATTACTCAGTACTTAATTTTGAAACCAATGCCAGATTTTAAGAAAGGCTTCCTTTCTGAAGTTTGGCGCAAGTGCCATCTTTTGGCAGTTTTTTGGTGGCTTCTGGTCAATAAGTTGGTTCTCCTAGGTTCTAGTTGTATCCGAATTACTGAAAATTGTATTTTATTGTAGAATATAAACTTGGACCATCAGCCCTGTGTTCTAACATAAAAAATTATTGTAAATGTATTATTCTAAGAAATAAATCACAGTATTCTATAACAATAAGATTAATTAAATACTCAGTATGTGCTCATCACTATGTTTCACATGCATTATATATTTATTTTTTATAACCACCCATGAGTTTGATAATATAATACATTTTAAAGATCACCACTAGGATATGGAGTCACAGAGGCAAATTGACCAAAGTCACAAAGCTAATAAGTGACAGAGACTAGTCTTAAAATTAGATCTGTTGTTCATAAAAAAATATGCCCTTAAATACCATGATACTTTGTCTTTTAACAAATAAATATGCTTTTTTAAAATTAAGACTTTTTTAGACCAGTTTTAGGTTCACAGCAAAATTGAGAGGAAGGTACAGAGAGAGTCTCCCTTATTCTCAATATCCCCCACCAGACTGGTACACTTGTTACAACTGTTGTACCTACGTTAACAAATCATAATCACGCAAAGTCGTTAGTTTACATTAAGGGTTAACTCTTAATGTTGTATATTCTATGGATTTAGACAAATGTATAATGACATTCATCCATCATTATGGTATCATACTGCATATTTTCATGCCCAAATAGTCCTCTGTGTTCCACCTATTCAACTCACACCCTCTCCCAACTCTTGGAAACCACTGATCTTCTTACTTTCTCTACAGTTCTGTGTTTTCCAGAATGTCATATAGTTGGAATCATACAGTATGTAGCATTTTAAGATTGGCTTCTTTCACTTAGTAATATGCATCTACGCTTCCTCCATGTCATATCATGGCTTGATAGCTCATTTCTTTTTAGCACTGAATAATAATCCACTCTCTGGATGGATAACTGTTTATTTATCTGGAAGACATATTGATTGCTTCCAAGTTTTGGTAACTGTTAATAAAGCTGCTGTAAACATCTGTCTGCAGGTTTTGTATAGACATAATTTTCAACTCTTTCAATACCAAGGAGCATGAATGCTGGATTGTATGTTAAGAGTATTTTTAGTTTTGTAAGAAACCACCAAACTGTCTTCCAAAGTGGCTGTACCATCTTGCATTCCCACCAGCAATGAATAAAAATTCCTGTTGCTCCACATCCTCACCAGCATTTGTTGTCAGTGTTATGGATTTTAGCCATTCTAATAGGTGTATAGTGGTATTTATTGTTTTAATTTGTATTTCCCTGATGGAAAATGATGTGGCAAATTTTTCACATGCTTATTTGCCATCTGAATATCTTCTTCGGTGAGGTGTCTCTTAAGGTGCTTGGCCCATTTTTAAAGCAGATTGTTTCTTATTGTTAGATTTTAAGACTTCTTTGAATATTCCGGATAACAATCCTTTATCAGATGTGTCTTTTGCAACTCTGCTCACCCAGTCCATGGCTTGTCTTTTCATTCTCTTGACACTGTCTTTCAGAGAGCAGAAGTTTTTAGTTTTAATAAAGTCTAGCTTATTGATTCTTTCTTTCTGGATCATACATTTGGTGTTGTACGTGAAGTCATTACCATACCCAAGGTCATCTAGATTTTCTCCTGTGTTATCTTCCGTGAGTTTTATAGGTTTTCATCTTATATTTAGGTCTGTGATCCATTTTGAGTTAATTTTTTGTGAAGGGCATAAGGCCTGTGCCTACATTCACTTTTTCCATGTGCATGTCCAATTGTTCCTGCACCATTTGTAGAAAATATTCTCCAAATATTTGGAAATTAAAGAACACATTTCTAAATAACACACAGGTCAAAGAAGTCTCAAGAGAAATTTAAAAGTACCTTAAAATAAATGAAAATACAACTTATCAAACTGCATAGGATGCAGTGAAAACAGTGGTTAGAGGGAAATTAATAGCATTAGTTTCATGTATTCAAATGGATGAAGGATCTAAAATCAATAATCTAATATTCCACCTTAAGAAATTACAGAAAGAAGAACAATTTAAGCCTAAAGCAAGCTGAAGAAAATAAATAATGATAATTATAGCAGAAATCAATGAAATTGAAAACAGTAAAACAATAGTGAATACCATGGAAATCCAAAGCAAATTCTTTGACAAGATCAATAAAGGTGATAAAGTTCAAGCCAGGCAACCAAGGAAAAAAGACAGAAGACATAATTACCAATATCAGAAACAGACTTGGGTCAGCACTATTGATTGCATGGTCATTAAAAGGGTAATACTTCAATACAAAAATGACTCTATGCTCACAAATTTGTTAACATTGGTGAAACTGATCAACACCCTGAAAGACACAAACTACCAAAACTCACACAAGGAGACATAAATAATATTAATATGCTTATATTTATTAAAATAATGAATTCATAATTAATAAACATCCAAGAAAAAAGCACCAGTCCTGTATGGTTTCACTGTTAAATTCTACCAAATATATAAAGAAGTCTTACAATTTCTCTATAATCTCTTCCATAAAATAGAACCAGAAGGAATAATTCCTAAATTATTATATAAGTCCAGGACTACCCTAAAGCTAAGGCCAGATAAATACACTACAAACTGATTCTAAAGTGTATATCAAGAAGCAAAAGACCTACAATGCCAACACGTTACTTAAGAACAATTTAAGACGAATAAAGTTGGATGACTCTCATCAGCAGATTACAAGTCTTGTTATAAAGCTACAATAATCAGAGCACTGAGATATTAGTGAAAGTGTGGACACAAAGGCCAAAGGAACAGAATAGAGAGCCCAGAAGTAGACCCATACAAATATAGTCAACTGGTCTCTGACAAAAGACCTAAGACAATTCAGTGGGAAAAGGATAGTCTTTTCAACAAATTGTGATGGACCAACTGGGCATTCACATGCAAAAAAATAAATCTAGATACAGAACTTACAACTTTCACAAAAATTACCTCAAAATAGATCATAGATCTAAATATAAAATTCAAAAAGATGAAGCTTCTACTAGAAAACAAAGATAAAATCTAAGTGGCTTTGGGTTTGGTTAAGTGTTTTCAAATAAAACAGAAACGGTACAAAGAAAGGAAAATTGATAAGCTGGAATTTATTAAAATTAAAAACTTGTACTCTGTGAAAGACTGTTAAAAGTACAGAAAAACAAATCACAGACTGGGAGAAAAGATTTGCAAAACACATACCTGTGAAAGGATTTGTATCCAAAACAAATAACTTGATTAAAAAATGGAGAAAACCTGAAGAGAATTGTTTTCCAAAGAATACATATGACTGGCCAATAGGTACATGAAAAGTTGCTCAACATCCCTAATCACCAGAGGAATGCAAATCAAAACCACAAAAAGATATCACCTCACACCTGTTGGAATGGCTATTATCAAAAAGACAAGAGGTAACAAGTTTTGTTGATGATTTGGAGAAATTGAAACAGTTGTAAACTATTGGTGGAAATATAAATTGGTACAGCCACTATTAAAAAACAGTATGGAACTGGCACACCATTGTAAAGCAATTATACTCCAATAAAGATGTAAAAAAAAAAAAACAGTATGGAAGCTCCTCAAAAACATTAGAAGTAGAAATACCATATGATCTGGCAATCTCACATCTGGGTATATATTCAAATGAAAAGAAATCAGTATATTTCAGAGATATCTGCACCCCCATGTCCATAGACATATTATTCACTATAGCCAAGATATGGAAACAACCTAAGTGTCTACTAACCAATGAATAAAGAAATTGTGTGACTGAGCTGTATATATAAGAGAAAACTGAAAACAGCCATAAAGAAGAAAATTCTGTCATTTGTGACAACATGGATGAACCTAGAAGACATTATGTGCTAAGTGAAATAAGCCAGACACACAAAAAATACTTTATGATCTCACTTGTATGTGGACTCTAAGAGTATAACTCAGAAGCAGAGAATAGAATGGTGGTTGCTAGTAGCTGGGGGTAAGTGGAGATGGGGCAATGGGGAGATGTTGGTCAAAGGAAAAAAACCGTTGATAATAAAAAATGAATAGATTCTGTAGATCTAAAGTACAGCAATGTGACTAGAGTTAACAATACTGAATTGTATAATTGAAATTTGCTAAGAGGTTAATCTTAAGTGTTCTCACCACACACAAAATGGTAACTATGTGAGGTCATTGGTAAGTTCATTAGCTTGAGTGTGGTGATTATTTCACAGTGTATATGTATATCAAAACACTGAGTTGTACATATTAAATATATACAATTTTATTTGTCAATTATATATCACTAAAGCTGGAACAAAAAGAATGGCTAAAATATTTTTTAAAAAACTGAAAATACCAAATGTTGGTGAAGCAGCAGAGTAATAAGACCTCACATTCCTTGTTGGTGGAAATGGTAAATGGTACAACCACTTTGGAAAACAGTTTGGTATTTCCTTGCAAAGTCAAATAGTCTTACAAGCAATCATACTTCTAAGTATATATACTCAACTAATTTAAATTAGACCAGTACCAAACCTGAACATGGATACATATCATATTAGCTTTATTCATAATTGTCAAAACTTGGTAACAACCAAAGTATCCCTCAGTAGGTAAACAGATAAATAAATTGTGGTACATCCAAAGAATCAAATATTATTCAATGCAAAAATGAATGAGCTCCTCAATTCCACTTCTGGGTTTATATTCAAAGTAGATGAAATCATTATCTCAAAGAGATACCTGCACCTCTGTTTTCATTGTAGCATTACTCACAATAGCTAAGAGATGGAAACAACCTAAGTATCCATCGACGAATGGATTAAGAAAATGTGGGTATACATGTGCGCGCAGGCGCGCGCACACACACACACACACACACAAAATGGAAT
This sequence comes from Aethalodelphis obliquidens, assembly GCF_003676395.1. Classification (NCBI taxonomy): domain Eukaryota; kingdom Metazoa; phylum Chordata; class Mammalia; order Artiodactyla; family Delphinidae; genus Aethalodelphis; species Aethalodelphis obliquidens. The sequence continues at coordinate 690,183 of NW_020838054.1, forward strand.
ATTACTCAGCCATGAAAAGAAGGCAGTCTTGTCATTTGTGACAACATGGATGGACCTCAAGGACATTTTGCTAAGTGAAATAAGTCAGACTGATAAAGACAAATACTGTATGATCTCATTTATAAGTGAAATCTTAAAAAACTGAACTCATAGAAACAGAACAGATTCGTGGTTGTCAGAGGTGGGGATGGGTGTGGGGAAACTAGGTGAAGGTGGTCAAAAGGTACACATTTATGGTTATAAATAAGTTCTGGGGATTTAGGGTACATCATGGTAACTAGTTAATATTGTATTGTATATTTGAAAGTTGCTAAGAGAGTAAATCTTTAAAGTCCTTATAAGGAAAAAAAGTGGTAACTAAAAGTGGTGATGGATGTTAACTAAATTTAATGTGGTAGTCATTGCACAATATATACATATATCAAATCATTATGTTGTACATCTAAACTAATAAAAAGTTATATGTCAACTATATCTCAATAAAACTGGAAAAAATTAATGATATATTTATGCAATAGATGTAAAAATATTTATAGATACATATATATATATAATTACTATGCACATATATATTTCCTTCTGTCAGCTAAGGGTACCTAGAAGCAATGACACTTCTGTATCAAAGAGCAAATCTAACAACCACATCTTGGTTTCTAATACTATTCTCCATTAAAAGGAACTAGGACTCCTTGGAAAAATGGCTGATTCTAGTAATGGATCAGGAAATATATAATATAATCCTGGAACATCTTGTAATACCAGATGTAATGCCATCTTGTTCCCTTGCTATATGTGATGAAAATGGTACTTTACCTCTGTGGTCCTCCTCCCAAAAGAATACTATTCCATTCAAAATCTAAGAAAAATATCACTCAAATCCCAATTGAAGGGCATTCTACAAAATATCTAACCTGAACGCTTCAAAATTTTCAAAGTCATCCAAAAATAAGGAAAGTCAGAGAAAACTTCACAGCCATAATAAACCTAAGGAGACATGATAACTAATTTAATACGTAGTATCCCGGATGAGATCCTGGAATAGAAAAAGGACATTAGGTAAAAACTATGGAAATTTGAACACAGAATGGACTTTAGTTAATAACAATGTATCAATGTTGGTTCACTTATAGTAATGAGTACTACAAAAATATTAGTTATTAAAAATAGAGGAGAGGGCTTCCCTGGTGGCGCAGTGGTTGGGGGTCCGCCTGCCGATGCAGGGGGCACAGGTTCGTGCCCCGGTCTCGGAGGATCCCGTGTGCCGCGGAGCAGCTGGGCCCGTGAGCCGTGGCCGCTGGGCCTGCGCGTCCGGAGCCTGTGCTCCACGGCGGGAGAGGCCGCGGCGGTGAGAGGCCCGCGTACCGCAAAAACAAAAAAACAAAAAATAGAGGAGAGAGACCTTCAAGATGGTGGAGGAGAAAGACGTGGAGATCACCTTCCTCCCCACAAATACATCAGAAATACATCTACATATGGAACAACTCCTACAGGACACCTACTGAACGCTGACAGACCTCAGACTTCCCAAAAGGCAAGAAACTCCCCATGTACTTGGGTAGGGCAAAAGAAAAAAGAAAAAACAGAGACAAAAGAATAGGGACACGACCTGCACCTCTGGGAGGGAGCCATGAAGGAGGAAAAGTTTCCCCACACTAGGAAGCCGCTTCACTGGTGGAGACGGGGGAGGCAGGGGGGAAACTCTGGAGCCATGGAGGAGAGCACAGCCACAGGGGTGCAGAGAGCAAAGTGGAGAGATTCCCTCATAGGGGATCAGTGCCGACCAGCACTCACCAGCTGGAGAGGCTTGTCGGCTCACCCGCCGGGGCGGGTCGGGGCTGGGAGCTGAGGCTCCAGAGCTTCGGAGGTCAGATCCCAGGGAGAGGACTGGGGTTGGCTGAGTAAACACAGCCTGAAAGGGCCTAGTGCACCACAGCTAGCTGGGAGGGAGTCTGTGAAAAAGTCTGGATCTGCTGAAGAGGCAAGAGACCATTGTTTCAGGGTGCATGAGGAGAGGAGATTCAGAGCACCACCTAAAGGAGCTCCAGAGATGGGCGCAAGCTGCGGCTATCAGCCCGGACCCCAGAGATAACGTATGAGATGCGAAGGCTGCTGCTGCTGCCACCAAGAAGCCTGTGTGCAAGGACAGGTCACTATCCACACCTCCCCTCCTGGGAGCTTGTGCAGCCCGCCACTGCTAGGGTCCCAGGATCCACAGACAACTTCCCTGGGAGAACACACGGTGTACCTCAGGCTGCTGCAATGTCACACTAGCCTCTGCCGCTGCAGGCTTGCCCCGCATTCCATACCCCTCCCTCCCCCTGGCCTGAGTGAGCCAGAGCCTCCTAATCAGCTGCTACTTTAACACCACCCTGTCTGAGTGAAGAACAGATGCCCTCAGGTGACCTAAATGCAGAGGCGGGGCCAAATCCAAAGCTGAACCCCCGGAAGCTGTGCGAACAAAGAAGAGAAAGGGAAATTTCTCCCAGCAGCCTCAGGAGCAGTAGATTAAATCTCCACAATCAACTGGATGTACCCTGAATCTCTGGAATACCTGAATAGACAACAAATCATCCCAAAATTGAGGCAGTGGACTTAGGGAGCAACTGTAGACTTGGGGTTTGCTTTCTGCATCTAATTTGTTTCTGGTTTTATGTTTATCATAGTTTAGTATTTAGAGCTTATTATCATTGGTAGATTTGTTTATTGATTTGGTTGCTCTCCTTTTTTCTTTTAATATATATATATATATAATTTTTTCCTTTTTCTCTTTTTGTGAGTTTGTATGTGTATGGTTCTTTGTGTGATTTTGTCTGTATAGCTTTGCTTTTACCATTTGTCCTAGGGTTCTGTCTGTCCTTTTTTTTCTATTTTTTAAAATAATTTTCAGCACTTGTTATCATTGGTGGATTTGTTTTTTGCTTTGGTTGCTCTCTTCTTTCTTTCTTTTTTTTATTACTTATTAATTTATTTTATTTTAAATAATATTTTTAATTTAATAACTTTATTTTATTTTTTTGTTCCTTCTTTCTTTTTCTCTCCCTTTTCTTCTGGCATGTGGCTGACAGGGTCTTGGTGCTCCAGCTGTGTGTCAGGCCTATGCCTCTGAGGTGGGAGAGCTGAGTTCAGGATATTGGTCCACCAGAGACCTCCCGGCTCCATGCAATATCTAACGGGGAAAGCTCTCTGAGAGATCTCCATCTCAATGCTAAGACCCAGCTGCACTCAATGACCAGCAAGCTACAGTGCTGGAAACTCTATCAAACAACTAGCAAGACAGAAGCACAACCCCACCCATTAGCAGAGAGCCTGCCTAAAATCATAATAAGGTTACAGACAGCTGAAAACACACAACCGGACACGGTTTTCCCCACCAGAAAGACAAGGTCTAGTGTCATCCACCAGAACACAAGCACCAGTCTCCTCCACCAGGAAGCCTCCACAACCCACTGAAACAACCTTAGCCACTGGGAGCAGACACCAAAAACAACGGGAACTATGAACCTGCAGCCTGCGAAAAGGAGACCCCCAAACACAGTCCGTTAAGTGAAATAAAGACAGAGAAACACACAGCAGATGAAGTAGCAAGGCAAAAACCCACCAGACCAAACAAATGCAGAGGAAATAGGCAGTCTGCCTGAAAAAGAATTCAGAGTAATGACAGTAAAGATGAGCCAAAATCATGGAAATAGAATGGAGAAAATACAAGAAGGACCCAGAAGAACTAAAGAGCAAACAAACAATGATGAACAATACAATAAATGAAATTAAAAATTCTCTAGAAGGAATCAATAACAGAACACCTGAGGCAGAAGAACGGATGAGTGACCTGGAAGACAGAATAGTGGAAATACCTACTGCAGAGCAGGATAAAGAAAAAAAAATGAAAATAATTGAGGACAGTCTCAGAGACCTCTGGGACAACATTAAACACACCAACATTTGAATTATAGGGGTCCCAGGAGAAGAAGAGAAAAATAAAGGGACTGAGAAAATATTTGAAGAGATTATAGTTGACAACTTCACTAATATGGGAAAGGAAATAGGCAATCAAGTTCAGGGAGCACAGAGAGTCCCATGCAGGGTAAATCCAAGATGAAACACAACAAGACACATATTAATCAAACTATCAAAAATTACATAAAAAGAAAAAATATTAAAACAGTAATGGAAAAACAACAAATAACATACAAGGGAATCCCCATAAAGTTAACAGCTGATCTTTCAGCAGAAACTCTGCAAGCCAGAAGAGAGTGGCAGGACATATTTAAAGTGATGAAAGGGAAAAACCTACACCCAAGATTACTGTACCCAGCAAGGATCTCATTCAGATTTGACAGAGAAATTAAAACCTTTGCAGACAAACAAAAGCTAAGAGAATTCAGCACCACAAAATCAGCTTTACAACAAATGCTAAAGGAACTTCTCTAGGCAGGAAACACAAGAGAAGGAAAAGACATACAATAACACACCCAAAACAATTAAGAAAATAGTAGTAGGAACATACATATCGATAAGTACTTAAATGTAAATGGAGTAAATGCTCCCACCAAAAGACACAGACTGGCTGAATGGATACAAAAACAAGACCCATACATATGCTGTCTACAGGGGACCCACTTCAGACCTAGAGACACATACAGACTGAAAGTGAGGGGATGGAAAAAGATATTCCATGCAAATAGAAATCAAAAGAGCTGGAGTAGCAATTCTCATATAAGAAAAATAGACTTTAGAATAAGGACTATTACAAGAGACAAAGAAGGACACTACATAATGATCAATCCAAGAAGAAGATATAACAATTGTAAATATTTATGTACCCAAAATAGGAGCACCTCAATACAGAAGGCAAATACTAACAGCCATAAAAGGGGAAATCGACAGTAACACAATCATAGTAGGGGACTTTAACAACCCACTTTCACCAATGGACAGATCATCCAAAATGAAAATAAATATGGAAACACAAGCTTTAAATGATACATTAAACAAGATGGACTTAATTGATATTTATAGGACATTCCATCCAAAAGCAACAGAATACACATTTTTCTCAAGTGCTCATGGAACATTCTCCAGGATAGATCACATCTTGGGTCACAAATCAAGCCTTGGTATATTTAAGAAAATTGAAATTGTATCAAGTATCTTTTCTGACCACAACGCTATGAGAATAGGTATCAATTACAGGAAAAAATCTGCAAAAAATACAAACATATGGAGGCTAAACAATACACTACTTAATAATGAAGTGATCACTGAAGAAATCAAAGAGGAAATCAAAAACTACCTAGAAACAAATGACAATGAAAACACGATGACCCAAAACCTATGGGATGCAGAAAAAGCAGGTTTAAGAGAGAAGTTTATAGCAATACAGTCCTACCTCAAAAAACAAGAAACATCTCAAAGAAACAGCCTAACCTTACACCTAAAGCAATCAGAGAAAGAAGAACAAAGAAAATCCTAAGTTAGCAGAAGGAAATAAACCATTAAAGACCAGATCAGAAATAAATGAAAAAGAAATGAAGGAAATGATAGCAAAGATCAATAAAACTAAAAGCTGGTTCTTTGAGAAGATAAACAAAATAGATAAGCCATTAGCCAGACTCATCAAGAAAAAGAGGGAGAAGACTCAAACCAACATAATTAGAAACGAAAAGGGAGAAATAAGAAATGACACTGCAGAAATACAAAGGACCATGAGAGATTACTACAAGCAACTATATGCCAATAAAATGGACAACCTGGAAGAAATGGACAAATTCTTAGAAAAGCACAACCTTCCAAGACTGAACCAGGAAGAAACAGAAAATATAAACAGACCAATAACAAGCACAGAAATTGAGACTGTGATTAAAAATCTTCCAACAAACAAAAGCCCAGGACCAGATGGCTTCACACGCGAATTCTATCAAACACTTAGAGAAGAGCTAACACCTATCCTTCTCAAACTCTTCCAAAATATAGCAGAGGGAGGAACACTCCCAAACTCATTCTATGAGGCCACCATTACCCTGATCCAAAACGAAACAAAGATGTCACAAAGAAAGAAAACTATAGGCCAATATCATTGATGAACATAGATGCAAAAATCCTCAACAAAATACGAGCAAACAGAATCCAACAGCACATTAAAAAGATCATACACCATGATCAAGTGGGGTTTATCCCAGGAATGCAAGGATTCTTCAATATACGCAAATCTATCAATGTGATACACCATATTAAGAAACTGAAGGAGAAAAACTATATGATCATCTCAATAGATGCAGGAACACCTTTCACCAAAATTCAACACCCATTTATGATAAAAACCCTCCAGAAAGTAGGCATAGAAGGAACTTACCTCAATATAATAAAGGTCATATACGACAAACCCACAGCCAACATCATTCGCAATGGTGAAAACCCAAAACCCTTTCCACTAAGATCACGAACAGGACAAGGGTGCCCACTCTCACCATTAGTATTCAACATAGTTTTGGAAGTTTTAGCCACAGCAATCAGAGAAGAAAAAGAAATAAAAGGAATCCAAATTGGAAAAGAGGGAGTAAAGCTGTTACTGTTTGTAGATGACATGATACTATACATAGAGAATCCTAAAGATGCTATCAGAGAACTACTATAGCTAATCAACGAATTTGGTAAAGTAGCAGGATACAAAATCAATGCACAGAAATCTCTTGCATTCCTATACACTAATGATGAAAAATCTGAAAGAGAAATTAAGGAAACACTCCCACTTACCACTGCAACGAACAGGAAAAAAATACCTAGGAATAAACCTACCTAAGGAGACAAAAACCTGTATGCAGAAAACTATAAGACACTGATGAAAGAAATTAAAGATGGTACAAACAGATGGAGAGGTATACCATTTTCTTGTATTGGAAGAATCAACATTGTGAAAATGACTATTCTACCCAAAGCAATCTACAGATTCAGTGCAATCCCTCTCAAACTAGCAATGGCATTTTTCACAGAACTAGAACAAAAAGTTTCACAATTTATATGGTAACACAAAAGTCTCCGAAGCAATCTTGAGAAAGAAAAACCTAGCCAAAGCAATCTTGAGCAAGAAAAATGGAGCTGGAGGAATCAGGCTCCCGGATTTCAGGCTATACTACAAAGCTACAGTCATCAACAAAGTATGGTACTGGCACAAAAACAGAAATATAGATCAATGGAACAGGATAGAAAACCCTTAGATAAACCCACACACATATGGTTACCTTTTCTTGGATAAAGGAAGCAAGAATATACAATGGAGAAAAGACAGCCTCTGCAATAAGTGGTGGTAGGGGAAATGGACAGCTACATGTAAAAGAATGAAATTAGAACACTCCCGAATACAATACACAAAAATAAACTCAAAATGGGTTAAAGACCTAAATGTACGGCCAGAAAGTATAAAAGACTTAGAGGAAAACATAGACAGAACACTCTATGACATAAATCATAGCAAGATCTTTTTTGACTCTCCTCCAAGGGAAATGGAAATAAAAACAAAAGTAAACAAATGGGACCTAATGAAACTTAAAGGCTTTTACACAGCAAAGGAAACCATAAACAAGACGAAAAAACAACCCTCAGAATGGGAGAAAATATTTGCAAACCAATCAATGGACAAAGGATTAATCTCCAAAATTTACAAGGAGTTCATGCAGCTCAATATCAAAAAAAACAAACAACCCAATCCAAAAATGGGCAGAAGACCTAAATAGACATTTCTCCAAAGAAGATATACAGACTGCCAACAAGCACATGAAGGAATGCTCAACATCACTAGTCATTAGAGAAATGTAAAGCAAAATCACAATGAGGTATCACCTCATACTGGTCAGAATGGCTATCATCAAAAATCTACAAACGATAAATGCTGGAGAGGTTGTGTAGAAAAGGGAACCCTCTTGCACTGTTGGGAATGTAAATTGATAGAGCCACTATGGAGAACAGTATCGAGGCTCCTTAAAAAACTAAAAATGGAACTACCATATGACCCAGCAATCCCACTGCTGGGCATATACTCTGAGAAACCCATAATTCAAAGAGTCATGTACCACAATGTTCATTGCAGCTCTATTTACAATAGCCAGGACATGGAAACAACTTAAGTGTCCATCAACAGATGAATGGATAAAGAAGATATGGCACATATATACAATGGAATATTACTTAGCCATAAAAACAAATGAAATTGAAATTATTTGTATTGAATTCGATGGACCTAGAGTCTGTCATACAGTGTGAAGTAAGTCAGAAAGAGAAAAACAAATACCATATGCTAACACATATATATGGAATCTAAAAAATAAACAAACAAAAAATGGTCCTGAAGAACCTAGGGGCAGGACAGGAATAAAGACGCAGACATAGAGAATGGACTTGAGGACACGGGGAGGGGGAAGGGTAAGCTGGGACGAAGTAAGAGAGTGATATGGACATATATATACTACCAAATGTAAAATAGATAGCTGAGGGAAGCAGCCGCATAGCACAGGGAGATCATCTCGGTGCTTTGTGACCACCTAGAGGGGTGGGATAGGGAGGGTTGGAGGGAGACACAAGAGGGAGGCAATGTGGGGATATATGTATACATATAGCTGATTCACTTTGTTATACAGTAGAAACACAACAATGTAAAGCAATTATACTCCAATAAAAATGTTAAAAAAAATAGTGGAAACTGAGCATACGATCTCTTTGCACTATGTGAAGGAACTCTGTACTAAGTTGTTAATTTTCTGTAAATCTAAAACTGATCCAAATTTTTTTTAAATGTTGGTTAAAAAAAAAAAACCTCAATATTTTCTTCCTTTCAGTTGAACTCTTTTCTGTGTCTTATCTTTTATACTGATTTTTCAAACTTTTGATGAAAACCCATTTTTTCCAGGATTTATATATGTATTTTCATATCTACCTCTTCCTGTTTCAATTAGTGCCTCTTTTTACCCCAAAGTGTCTTCTTTTCATGCATGAAATTTCTTCATTTATCTCCTTGAACAGTCTACTCACATTTAAGTTAAAAATCATATTTATTTATAAGTTCCATTTCTTCTGGAGTGAATGTTTCTCCTAATTTTTTTTTTTACTTTATTGGTATTTCTGATGTTGATTTTTCCCATGTGTTTGTAAGATGGTTTGCCAACTTATTGAGTGGAACTTTTTTTTCACTTTTTATGCACTCAAATCTCCTTGACAAATGGACTTGATATTGCCTCCAATTTATCCCTGAGACACAAGCACAAAATAAAACACTATTATACATTGATTTCTTAGCTCAGATGCAGTCTCTAAGCCAGTGGGCAGCTTAGCCAAGATCCTAGCTGTAAGGCTATGCTTCCTATTTCAGCATCCCCAGATAAACCCTAGCCCTGGTCTGAATTTGCAGCTTTTTCTTGGTATCCTTTCACGGGTGGCTAACTCCTGCCTACATTTTTGGTTTGAAACTTTATTCCTAGCACCTGTTCTCTGCACTATTAACCTTTGCTGTCTCTTGGGATTTGAATTCCTAGCTGCCTTGGTTTGTTGTCTCTCTCAGATCTCACAAGTTTCTTAGCCTCATCTCCTTACCACTTTGTATTTACATTTGATTTCTACCTTATAGAGATTTTAATTTGCTTTTTGAGTATGACTATATCTTTTATCAATTTTGTTTTGAGATTTGCTAGGTGGTGTTTTGATCAGTTAGAAGCATTTCAAACTTGGACAGTTCCAAGTAGGCCAAATTTTTATTAAAATATTTATCAAAAGACTTAAAAACATATTCAGTTGACCTTAAAAATTACTTGTACTGATTTAAATTCATGGGATAATGAAAGTTTTATTTAACAAAAAAAGTAGGTATGGGAGGTTCATCACAACATTATTTTATTCTAAAATAATTTTGAGATGACAAAAGTGTCCCCAATATGGGTTTGATTAGGTACATTATCTCATTCATTTGAAGAGGCACTATTCATTCATTCTTTCATAGACTACTGAGAATTATTTAATGAAACAGGAGCTAGCTTAAAATGATATAAACACATGCTTCCAATTTTTTAAAAACTGTATCTGTATGTAGAGTTAGATATAAAAAACATTGTATGTAGAGAGTTAGATACATAGGTAAATATATAGAATCAACAATTATATTTCTGCTATTCTTTATCTACCAATGATTCTAAATTGGGACTTCCATAGTGGTCCAGTGGTTGGGACTCCACACTCCCACTGCAGGGTACGCGGGTTCACCCCTGGTGGGGAACTGAGATCCCACATGCTACACAGCGTGGCTCGCCAAAAACAAAACAAAACAAAAAATGTGATTTTAAATTAACATTCCAATCATTTTAGTAAATACTACATGAACCACCACTGATTGATTTTCCTATATTAATACACACATGCATCCCTGGGGTAAACCGTACTTGGTGATTCAATTTTATCTCTTGCTGGATTAGATTTGGTATTATTTTATTATATGATGAGTTTTTCCTCTATATTAATGAAAACAGTTGTTTCTGATATATACTTCTTATAATATTTTTGGTTTGAGTTTCACAGTAATAATAACTTCATAAAATGAGTGGGGTCGTGATTTATTTTCTATTTTTGAAAGATTTTGCAAAACATTGATCCTATTTCTTTTTTTTATAAGTTTATGTATTTATTTTATTTATTATTTTATTTTTGGCTGTGTTTTGTCTTCGTTGCTGTGCACCAGCTTTCTCTAGTTGCGGAGAGTAGGGGCTACTCTTCCTTCCAGTGCGCAGGCTTCTCATTGTGGTGGTTTCTCTTGATGCGGAGCACGGGCTCTAGGCGCACGGGCTTCACTAGTTGTGGAACATGGGCTTCTGTAGTTGTGGCTCATGGGCTCTAGAGCACAGGCTCAGTAATTGTAGTGCACGGGCTTCGTTGCTCTGCGGCATGTGGGATCTTCCGGGACCAGGGCTTAAACCCGTGTCCCCTGCATTGGCAGGCGGATTCTTAACCACTGTGCCACAAGGGAAGACCCCTATTTCTTTCTTAAATGTTAGACAGAATTCAACAGTGAAGTAGCTGCTAAATGGCTATATGGCTCTTCCAAATTTCTATTTCTTGTATCAGTTTTGATAATTTGTATGTTTCAATATATATTTTTTCCATTTAAAACTGTCATGAAGTCTACACTTGGCCTAAAAAACTTATCAATGTTTTCTTCCTACCCGTGTCAATGGCAACCTTCTATTCCTTCCACCACTGCTACACCAATTATTAAAGCATTTATAGGTTTTTCACTCCTAGGAGGGGCACATCATTTTCTGGATTTTAGATTATTGTATGTCCTTGAAACTTCAGCTTCCTAATTGGTTAAAAAACCTTCATTTTGGGCTTCCCTGGTGGCGCAGTGGTTGAGAGTCTGCCTGCCGATGCAGGGGACACGGGTTCGTGCCCTGGTCCGGGAAGATCCCACATGCCGCAGAGCGTCTGGGCCCGTGAGCCATGGCCCCTGGGCCTGCGCGTGCGGAGCCTGTGCTCCGCAACGGGAGAGGCCACAACAGTGAGAGGCCCGCGTACTGCAAAAACAAAACAAAACAAAACAAAACAAAAAAACCCTTCATTTTGCAGTTCATCCTACTTGCTCTCATTGTTATAATGGTGGTGGTGTTTCCTTGCAAATGTTTATATTCTTCAAAAAAGGAAGTCTTAATTCCATCTGTTTTTATTCCTGATAACTCTTTCATATCTGATGACACATTTTCTTTATGCTATTGCTTATCAACTTCTTCACTTTCTAGGAAGCCTCAATCATCATGCACAACTATCTGGCTGCTCCTAAGAGTCACTCTCATATTTCTCTTTTAAAAATATAGTATGCTTTAGGGCTTCCCTGGTGGCACAGTGGTCAAGAATCCACCTGCCAATGCAGGGGACACGGGTTCAAGCCCTGGTCCGGGAAGATCCTACATGCTACAGAGCAACTCAGCCCGCACACCATAGCTACTGAGCCTGTGTTCTAGAGCCTGTGCTCTGCAACAAGAGAAGCCAATGCAATGAGAAGCCCCCACACTGCAACAAAGAGTAGTCCGCACTCACTGCAACTAGAGAAAGCCCACACACAGTAACAAAGACCCAACACAGCCAAAAAACAATTAAATAAATAAATTTTAAAAATACAGTATGCTTTAAAATGAATATGCATATTTCAAAAGCATCTTGAATAGAATAATACATCTACAGAGAAGACCTTCATTAACTGAATATCACCTGTAACTTGTACATTCATGGAGCATTTATGTGTGTGAAAGAGAGGACTTGATGACTTTTATTAACCCCATTTATCAATATCCTTTTGTTTCTGTTTTGAAGCATAATAAATTGAAATGTTCATTGCAGATATGATTTGAGTAGTTCCTGAGAATACTGTATGGATTACTATCTTCCAAAATTAAAGTTCCTTATTTGATTAATATGGTAAAATCAATCAATGAGTTATACAAACAACAATCATCTCAGCTTCCTGAGGTCCTACATACATATCCTGCCCTTATTCAGGAAAGATGAGGCCTATATTTTTGTCCACAAAGTAAAATTGTAACCTATGGCCATCTTTAAGTAATATTTTCAAAGATATCTCAATAAACAAGTTATTTGTAAAACTAGATTATAGTAAAATTCAAAAAAATTTAAAAATTAAAAACTAGATGAACATAAATTTTGTACAGAAATCAAAAAGAGTGGTGTTAAAAGAAATTAACAAACTGACTTCTTTTAGGATTACTGTTTTTCTTTCTTTTCTTTTCTTTTTTTTTTTTTTTTGGTACATTCAAAGTTTGGAGACGTGAGTGAGCTACTAGGAAAAGGAAATGAGGAAAATATCCAGAAACCCCAGATGGGAACAGAGTCCTCTGTCAATTGTACTACTTTCTACAATTAAAGTTTTAAAAAAATTAACTAATCTATTTTTGGCTGCGTTGGGTCTTTGTTGCTGCGCGCGGGCTTTCTCTAGTTGTGGCAAGCGGGGGCTACTCTTCATTGTGGTGCGTGGGCTTCTCATTGAGGTGGCATTTCTTGTTGTGGAGCACGGGGTCTAGGCGCGTGGGCCTCAGTAGTTGTGGCACGTGGGCTCAGTAGTTGTGCCTTGTGGGTTATAGAGCACAGGCTCAGTAGTTGTGGCACACGTGCTTAGTTGCTCCGCAGCATGTGGGATCTTCCTGGACCAGGGCTTGAACCCATGTCCCCTGCATTGGCAGGAGGATTCTTAACCACTGTGCCACCAGGGAAGCCCTCTACAATTAAACTTGATTAAAATTAAATCAGTATAAAAACACCAATTGGAATTTTGAGAAATTTTTATGGCGGTGTGTAATTTTGATGCAGGGCTGCATCCAATTTATTTTTCTATTAACTATAAGATGATTTCTCACACATTTAAAGTTTATAGCTAACACTTGGCTTTGGGAGATCTTTCAGCAGATTTTACTTGAAATGAAGACAGCCAAATATGCAAAAAAACTTGTCAGCATTTTCTCGTGCTGCTTCTAATTCTTAGTAACAGTAGAATGAGGCAAATTTAGAGTGTCAGCGAAGCACTTTTAATGGTCTATTTTGGGTTTTAGAGAGTTTCAACGCATGTAAAATCAATGTCGGCAACAAATATTACTTTGAATCAGATTCATACATTTAGGATTTGGTTATATTTTGATGCACCAGTATTTTGGGGGAAATCAAATTTTCAGAGACTTAATAGGTCCTCAAAATTTTTTTATGCAGCTGCAGAGGTCTGGGAGGTTATTGAGTGAACCAAGTTTGAAAAATGTCTTTATACATTGATCAACAGCATATTTTCTTAAATGAATATGTATTTAACATCTTTGAGACAAAAGTGGAAGAAAATATGTTTTAGGAATATATTTTAATGTGGAAACTATTTTACGATTTTTTTCTGTTTCAAACCCTCAGGATATTTGACAAAACATGGCCAGTACTTTACCTCTAAAATGATATATATACGTCAACAGATTTTTTTATGAGTTGCACAAAAATGTCAGCTTCGTATGGATTCAGTTGACTTGCACAGGACAAGACTCTTATATTTATTCTGTTCAACAATGCACTGTAAATCCTTTCCAAGCAATCCAAAAAAAGGATTACCATAAATGAGAAAACTTTGTAGAAAGGCTCAGTGGAAATCTAAAAAGACATTCTTTATCTCCAAAACATTCCAGAGTACCAAAAGATACAATAAATGCAATTTTAGTATAAGTTCAGGACAATAAAATAAAAATGAAGTTCTTGACTATCATAAAAGGACTCTGGTACCTGAAAGGAGCAGCAACATTAATTTAAATTGTGCAAAATGGGCTAAATATCAGAAACCAAGGAGCCTAATAAGCATCTCATAAAAGATAAAGATCAGAAAATGATGAGTGACTTGATATAGAATATCCAGTGTTAAACACAAGGAGAAAATCAGTACACTGCATCGTATACATTAAGTGTACACAGATCTGGAAAAAATATAAGATTTGTTAATATTGCTTTTCTTTTACTTCACATGAGGACAGAGAAGAGACTATCATTTATTGAGTACCTTCTAGTGATTTAAATGACTGAGTGTTGAGTAATTTAAATACATGATTTCACTTATCTCATAAAGTTATTACTTTCAAATTAATTTGTTGATAACATTAAATCTCAATATCTTATTCCTACTTTGATTTGGAAAACTAGACATAAAATATAATCAGTAAATATTTTCATAGAGGTTTATTCATGGAGTACATGTCTGACCTTGTATTTCTACCTATTTTTCTAAGATACTTTCCAAAATTATCCCCATCAGTATACGATACTGTGGGAAAAAGAACCTTCATAAATTGCCTACACCATTTATTATGCCTGTGCATCAAAAACAAGTATGACTGAGGCAATCAGTGTTTCTTTTTTTAAATTAATTTTTATTGGAGTATAGTTGCTTTACAATGTTGTGTCAGTTTCTACTGTACAGCAAAGTGAATCAGCTATATGTATACGTATATCCCCTCTTTTTTGGATTTCCTTCCCATTTAGGTCACCACAGAGCACTGAGTAGAGTTCCCTGTGCAATACAGTAGGTTCTCATTAGTTATCTATTTTATACATAGTATATTAACTCATATATGTGGAATCTAGAAAAACAGTATAGATGATCTTATTTGCAAAACAGAAATAGAGACACAGACGTAGAGAACAAATGTATGGACACCAAGGGGGGAAAGGGGCTGGGTGGGATGAATTGGGAGATTGGGATTGACATATATATACCATTGATACTATGTATAAAATAGTCAGTGTTTCTTGAACTTTACTATTATTTAATGCCACGCTAGTCCTCAGGCAAATGCAAAAGACATATGAAGTAAAAGCTTTGATCTTTATACTAAGTGTAGATAAGACTGACATGGGCTAACTGAAAAATGATCAATATTGGACAGCATCTAGATATGTACTAAGTTGGATACAGTGAAATATCAAAAGGGTTTTAAAGAAAGTTTATGGGTTGATCGGGAAGGGGGAAAAACTCCATGGAAATGTGTAGAACTTGAGATGATAATTGCAAAGATGGAAAGACTATTTCCAATTACGGAGATAGTGGGTGACAAGAGGCAAAAGGAAGAATAAATGTGACAGGTATCAGGGAATTAGCAGAGGGTGTTTCTAAGATTAAGGGGTTTAGGTTGGGGAATAGCAGAGTGGGCCAGGGAAAACCAGCCTAGCAAAGTGGAATCACTCTTACATGCTAAAATGAAGAAGTTTAATTTTATTTGCAGCTATTATAGATTTCTTAAAGCAGAGCTGAAGAATAATGAATGATATTCCAGAAAAATGATCTTTAAATATCTGTGTTGGGCAGTAGGGGGATAAATAGATAAGAAATTGTTGACAAAGTAATCAGTGAAGGAACTATTGCATTTCTTCAGATATAAGAAAATAGGGAACATAAGTTAGGATGATGGTAGTAGTAATTGAGAGAAAAAAAGATGATTAAAAAGTTATTCCATTATTGATTATTCCATTAATAATCAATAAGACTTTATAATAGTTTAGATCCATAAGGATGAATGGAAGGTTGAAGTCAAGGATGAATAGAAATGCCTTAGACATAAGAATGGTAGAGTGAGAAAAACACCACTTGGCTCTTATCTGATTCCCTCACTAATTAGATGCGTACACCTAAACAAGTCACAGTAATTCTGAGCTTTGTTTCTCAATCTGTAAAATGAAGGGATTGTATTGTTTTACTTAATTATTCTCTAAATAGTGGAATAGGAAAGAAAGGTTAACTAAGAAAGAATGATAAGAGTTTTACAATTCATATGCTGTTTCAGGCAAAGATTGGATACCCATGTTTGATATATGCAAGAAGGGAAGACAATACTTACAGCTAAGGTCAAAATCAACGGTGTGCACTTATAAGTCATAAGAATAACAGCACTCTAAATGACAGATGTCCAGAGTAAACCACAAACATTACATGTGAATAAAGAAGTAAATAAAATCATCATTCTTTATGTTTATATCACCAAGATATAGTCTCCTCTTGGACAAATGATTATTTTAAAACCCTATTAAATATCGTTCCCAAAGAAATCTTAAGAGATTGCCTATAAGTTAAAGGTTAACAAATGGTACTTAAATTTTATTCCTTAAAAGTAAAGTTGCTGAAATATGGATTAGATCCTATTCTAATCAGACATCAACATAATGTTATGGAAGCACAGAGGAGGGAATGTCTAGCTGTACTTTGGAAAGGAGGACTGTTGAAAGCTTTAATGAAAAACTGTTAAAAAAATAACTTTTCTAAGAATATTATAAACATAGCTTTCAGAAAACTAAGAATGGGAAAACTTTAAAGATCCAAATCGAATCTCTACTTTATCTCATTTCGAATCTCTACTTTATCTCATTTAGCTCTCAAAAAATATTGTTATTTTTATATTATTTGTCACCATAACCCAGAAACCAATAAACTTCACCCCACAGCACACTTCTGGTTCTTCCTATATTTCTCCTATATAAGTAGGTATATGAGGCATTGCAAAGTGGTGGGAAAGCACTGCTTTTTTTTTTTCTGGGTCTATGCTTCCTTTTAAAACATTATAGAAATAGTTGGGTGCCTCTGTGGCAAACACACCTTTCAAAACCTGGTTATTTTGAAGTTCCCTCTACAATTTGGGTAGATGGCAAATGATGGCAATTCGACCTTGTTAGTGATTTGGTCAATCTCTCTTAGACATCAGATCTCTCCACTGCTGACAACACACATTCCCCTACTTAGAAGGGGGTTGAGTTCTAAATATTCAATTGTATATTACTTGTTTGGAGATCAGGATATTTTCCAATAGAAACAATTTTCTAAATGATAAGTATGTTAGACAGTTACCCTTGAAAATGTATTTAAGCTATATGCTAACTGAAATATCAGGTATTTATTTTAAATAAAATTTAAAAAGAAACATTTGCAATTGTGGTAATTTTAACACAAATTGCTAAATGAAAAATAAACCAGTAATACAGTTAGCTTGGTGTAGGAAGAAAATGAGGTTAAATTACGAGGATGATAAGGCTATACATACAGATTTTTAGAGAGTGAAAAGGAGCTGATGGGGAGCAGAATATGCCACCTTGGTATATTGATTATTCTGAATTAAAGTTACTTAAGAAACAGCCAATACAAAAAGGACACTCTGGGCTTCCCTGGTGGCGCAGTGGTTGAGAGTCCGCCTGCCGATGCAGGGGACATGGGTTCATGCCCCGGTCTGGGAAGATCCCACATGCCGCGGAGCAGCTGCGCGGGTGAGCCATGGCCGCTGAGCCTGCGCATCCAGAGCCTGTTGCTCCGCAACGGGAGAGAGGCCACAGCAGTGAGAGGCCCGCATACCGGGGTGGGGGGGGGGGGGGGGGGGAAGGACACTCTGACCCTCCTTTGTCCCATTAAAAGTAGGTAAAAGGTATCCTCCCTGTAGCCGCAGGGTAGAAGGCATCCTTATCACCAAAAACAGGGAATTGAGGGCTAAGAAGTCTATATAAATATACCTTGCTACTTCCTTACTAATTTACTACCCCAAGACTAAACTTTGTCTTGTTAATTCTTCACAAGTTTCTTATCTGTCTACAAGGTGTAAGAACTGCCTGCTTTGGTTACTTCTTTGAGTCTCATTTTTTATGAGTTCCTGTACATACAAAATTAATTTTTTTATTATTAGACCAGCCAAAGAACCTAGAAGGGAAGAAGGGAAAAGTTTTCCTGCCCTACTGGGATTCCTGGGAAAACTGGCAATTTCAGGGGTTTTAGAGATTAGGCTCTTTAAAATATCTACTGCTTAATTTAATCATATAGGTTGTCTTTACATTCTTAGCTTAAAGGCCAAACAGCTGTATTTTGTATTAAAAAAGGAATCAAGAGAAAGAACATGGAATGGACTGAAATGCACTGCTGTCATCCAACCTCAAAGGAGATGAAGACATTAGAAGCAATCCCATTAAACTAAGACATAGGACAAAGAAGCTCATTATTATTATTCTATTTCCTAATGTAATGGACACCCTAGCTGATGCATTAAGCCAATAAAATAAATAGAAAATGCAAGAATAAGAGAATGAAAACACAGCCTTTATTTGTAGATGATATATTTGTATATATATATATGTGTGTGTGTGTGTGTGTGTGTGTGTGTGTGTGTATATATATATATATATATATAGCAAATCCATGGGAATATAATTACTAACACTAGCAAAGTTAACAAGTCCAAAAAAAAAGAACAGTGTAAAAAGTATGATCTTTTTTTGTAAGCAAAAATTGTTCTATTTCTGACTGTGTTTGAATGTCTAAAAGAAACATTCCAAACTGTTACCAGTGGTGACTTCCAGGAACTACGCTGGGAGGACTGAAGGATAGGAGAGGGTGGTATGACAAAGGACTTTTTTTATTTGATAAACCTGTACATAATTTGAAATGTTTAAAGTGATCCTAAAATTTAATTTTAAACACTTTAAACCTAAGAAATAATTAAAGATTACAATGAACTCCTGCAATAACCTTCATCTAGACTCCCCAATATACAGACAATTGTATGATATAATTAGACCGACATTAAGTATCTTGTGTGTGATGATGGTACTGTGATTATTTCAGAGAATGTCCTTATTCTTAGGAGATATGTGTTGAAATCACTATCTTGAAGACATATCTGCACTCCCATGTTCAATGCAGAATTATTCACATAGTTAAGACATGGAAACCTAACTGTCCATAGACAGTGTATACACTCATTTTATCTTGTATCCTTACAATGGAATTAAATCCTTCCATCTTTCATAAAAGAAAGATGTCTGGAAAAATCACCAAATATTGAAAAATAAAGGACATACTTCTAAATAAGCTGTGGGTCAAAGAGGAAATCAAAACTGAAAATAGAATATAATTAGAAATGAAGTAAACTGTACCCCCAAAACTATAAGACACTGATGAAAGAAACTGAAGATGACCCAAACAGATGGAAAGATATATCATGTTCTTGGATTGTAAGAATTAATACTGTTAAAATGACCATACTACCCAAGGAAATCTACAGATTCAATGCAATCCCTATCAAAACATCAATGACATTTTTCACAGAACTAGAACAAATAATCCTAAAATTTTAATGGCAACACAAAAGACCCCAAAAAGCCAAAACAATCTTGAGAAAGAAGAAAAGAGCTGGTAGAATCAGGCTCCCAGACTTCAGGCTATACTACAAAGCTACAGTAATCAAAACAGTATGGTACTAGCACAAAAACAAACATATAGATCAACAGAAAATGATAGGAATCCCAGAAATAAACCCGCACACTTATGGTCAATTAATCTATGACAAAGGAGGCAAGAATATACAATGGAGAAGAGAAAGTCTCTTCAATAAGTGGAGCTGGGAAAACTGGACAGCTACATGTAAAAGAATGAAATTAGAACACTCCCTAACACCATACAAAAATAAACTCAAGATGGTTTAAAGACCTAAATGTAAGACTGAATACTACAAAACTCTTAGAGGAAAACATAGGCAGAACACTCTTTGACATAAATTGCAGCAATATTGTTTTGGATCCGTCTCCTAGAGTAATGGAAATAAAAACAAAAATAAATGGGACCAAATTAAACTTAAAAGCTTTTGCAGAGCAAAGGAAACCATCAACAAAATGAAAAGACAACCTACAACTGGGAAAATATATTTGTAAATGATGCTACCAACAAGGGATTAATTTCCAAAATATACAAAGAACTCATACAGCTTAATTTTAAAAAACCCAAACAACCCAATCAAAAAATGGGCAGAAGACATAAATAGACATTTCTCCAAAAAAGACATACATTTGGCTGACAGGCACATGAAAAGATGCTCAACATCTCTAATTAGTAGAGAAATGCAAATCAAAACCTCAGTGAGGTATCACCTCACACTGGTCAGAATGGCTTTCATCAAAAAGGCTACAAACAGGGCTTCCCTGGTGGTGCAGTGATTGAGAGTCCACCTGCTGATGCAGGGGACACGGGTTCGTGACCCGGTCCGGGAAGATCCCACATGCCGCGGAGTGGCTGGGCCCGTGAGCCATGTCCGCTGTGCCTGTGCTTCCGGAGCTTGCGCTCCGCAACGGAAGAGGCCACAACAGTGAGAGGCCCACGTACCGCAAAAAAAATAAAATAATATTAAAAGGCTACAAACAATGCTGGAGAGGGTGTGGAGAAAAGGGAACCCTCCTACACTGTATGGTGGGAATGTAAAGTGGTGCAGCCACTATGGAAAACAGTCTGGAAGTTACTTCAAAAACTAAAAATAGGGCTACCATAACATCCAGCAATCCCACTCCTGGGCATATATCTGGAAGAGATGAAAACTCTAATTCAGAAAGATACATGCACTCCAATGTTCATAGCAGCACTATTTACAATAGCCAAGACATGGAAACAACTCAAGTGCCCATCAACAGATGAATGGATAAAGAAGATGGTGTGTGTGTGTGTGTGTGTGTGTGTATACACATATATATATATATAATGAAATATTACTCAGCCATAAAAAAGAATGAAATAATGTCATTTGAAGCAAAATGATGGACCTAGAGATTATCATATTAAGTGAAGTTAGTCAAACAGAGAAAGACAAATATCATATAATATCATTTACATGTGGAATCTAAAAAAATGATACAAATTAATTTATTTACAAAACAGTCTATTGTGAAATAGACTCACAGACATAGAAAACAAACTTATGGGTACCAGAGGGGATGGTGGAGGTGGAGAGGGAGTAGATAAATTAGGGGTTTGCGATTAACATATATACACTACTATGTATAAAAGAGATAAACAACAAGGACCTACTGTATAGCACAAGGAACCATATTCAGTCTCTTGTAATAACCTATAATAGAAAAGAATCTGAAAAAGAACAAATATTATACATATATATAACTGAATCACTTTGCTGCACACCTGAAGCTAACATAATATTGTAATTAACTATATTTTAATTTTTTTTAAAGTTTAAAAATGAAATGAAAGAAAATGAAAACACAACTTATTTGATAAGTTGTGTTATCACTAAACAATACCACTAAAGCAATAGTTAGGGAGCAATTTCTAGCACTAAATTCTGATATTACAAAATAAGAAAGGCCTCAAATCAAGGGCCAGAACTCTCACCTTAAAAAATAAAAAAGAAGAGCAAATTGAACCCAAAATAAGCAGATGAAAGGAAATGATAATGATCTAAACTAAAATCAATAAGATTTAAAATAGAAGAGCAGTAGAGAAAATCAATGAAACCAAAAGCTGATTTTTAGAGATCAATAAAACTGATAAATCTTTAGGCAGAGTGAGAATGATTGGGAGAGATATATAGATAGATTGAAAGACTGACAGAGAGATATCCTCATTTAACTTTACACACATACACACCACAAACTGGGGTGCATTTTCTATTACTAGCTTTGGGGAAAATGTATTGCTCACCCACTGGTTTAACAACCATCTAAGCCATCAAACCAGTGAAGGAAGGTTTCTCAACATTAGATGTAATGCCACTTGGGAAAAATGCAAAATCACAAGCAACATTTTATCCGCTGCCAGAAGTTAACTTGTCTAAATATGACTACTACAGGGAGAAACTGTAATAAAATGACAGACTTGTCTGCTCAGGAGATGACGGGAAATCTATCAGAGAAAAGGTTACCTATAAGGTCTTCTCAGGACATCATGAATCATGATTTTAGAATGGATACTGGGAAATCAACAGGCTTTAGGGAACAGTACTGAAAGTAATTCTCTTGACATTTTTATAAGATTTCACCAAAACCTATGGAGAAAAGATAGGAATCATGACCTGAGCCTGGATTAATTTAAAGTTGACAAAAGGCACATTATTTATTTTTCTTTCCTAACAGAATAAAGTCGAAAGGGAACAGTTACATCAAAACCAGGTGTGGGATGTATTACCAGTTCCCAATGAGCCAGGATCTTCTTTTCTTTGTCAACACTGCTCCACGTGTGAAGCAGGTAGTTTGGAGGTGAAGAAATATGTATTGTCACAAGTAGATCACAGTGCAAGGGACCATATTTGGACATATACTCCTAATCAGGGAGCTTTGTTAAGTAATGTCAAGGTCTAAAATTTCATACACTGGCAAAATTAGTGCCAAAAATTTGTAGCTATCCAGTTGTCTATCTATTTTATGAGTATAAAGGTAATTACATTTTTTCTAACTTTAATGATTCTAATCTATATGTTCCCTCAAAGTTTCTCATTTGAGTTGCCTTACAATTAACTCTTCTACATCAGTTTGTTCTTTCTTTTCATGCTTTTGTACCACAAAATTTCAAATATTCATTTTTCCCTACCCAGACTGAGATATAATTAACATATATCATGTAAGTTTAAGGTGTACAATGTGATGATTTGATACACTTATATATTGTGAAATGATTACCACAATGGGATTAGTTAATACTTCCATCACCTCATTTAGTTACCATTTTGTGTGTGTGTGGTGAGGACATTTAAGATCTACTCCCATAACAACTTAAAAGTATATAATACAGTTATGTTAACTACAGTCACCATGATGTACATGAGATCCCCAGAACTTATTCATTTTATAACTGAAAGTTTATACCCTTTGACCCATATATCTCCAATTCCCCCTTAACCCCAGCCACTAGCGACCACCATTCTACTCTGTTTCTATGAGTTTGACTAGTTTAGATTCCACATATAAGTGATACCATACAGTATTTTTCTTTCTCTAACTTTCTTTACTTAGCTCTCAAGTTTCATTTATATTGTCACAAACGGCAGGATTTCCTTCTTTCTCATTCCATTATATATGGACATTCTGATTGCTTCCATATCTTGGCTATTGTGAATGATGCTGCAATGAACGTAGGAGTATACATGTCTATTTGAGATCCTGTCTTCATTTCCTTAGGATGTACCCAGATGTGGGGACTGCTGGATCACATGGTAATTCTATTTTTAATTTTTGGATGAACCTCCATACTGTTTTTCATACCATATAATGGATGACTCGGTATTGTTAAGATGGCAATTCTGCCCAGGTGAAAGCACAGTCAAAAGAGTAGCAGAATGTCTTGAAGAAATTGTCAAATTAATTTTAAAATTTATACGTAAAAGTAAAGGGCCAAGAACAGCCAAACAATCCTGAAAAGGAAGAATGAAGTTGGAGAACTTACATTCCTGGTTTGTAGATTTACTGTAAAGATACAATAATTAAGATAGCATGGTATTGGACTGAGGATATAAACATG
This sequence comes from Aethalodelphis obliquidens, assembly GCF_003676395.1. Lineage (NCBI taxonomy): Eukaryota > Metazoa > Chordata > Mammalia > Artiodactyla > Delphinidae > Aethalodelphis > Aethalodelphis obliquidens. The sequence continues at coordinate 714,001 of NW_020838054.1, forward strand.
CATCAATGGAAGTGTAAAGAGAACCCAGAAAGAAAGCCACACATATGTAGTCAATCAATATTCAACAAAGGTTTGAAGGCATTTGAATGGGGAAAAAAAGCTGTTACATTCTGCAGGAATTGTATTTATGTATTTTTTCCACATGTGACCAGATTATTGCAGTTAAATAGTTCGCTTTACATACATGTATTTTTGTATATTTCTCCATAAAGAAAATTAAAGCACACACAGACACAGAAAGACAGACAGAAACACACAAAGGGTAGCAAGGATCCAGAGCGAAGAGATTGATCCAGCATAATCTCTGGCACATGACACATGTATGAGATTAATTTCAGCATTGTTTATAATTCAAAAAATAGAAGGCACTTAAATATTAATCAAAATGAGAATGGATGAACTAATTGTGGTATGACCTTACATCAAAATTCTACAAAGTGCTAAAAATTAATGAAGTACTTTAATATATATTAAACTGAGTAAACCCCTAAAGCATAATGTTAATAAAAATTAAGAGATATGAATATGTATAACAGAATTTAAATAAAATTTTAAAACATAAAAAAGGTATTACATATTAATATATAAGTAGCTATGTAGAAAAAATATATTGAAAATGTAGAGAATAATGATCACCAAGGTAAAGACTGTGGTTCTTTCTGGAGGGGAAGGAGGATTAATGAGCCACAGAGAATTACACAAGAAGGCTCCAACTGAACAAGTAACACTTTATTTCCAAATAATAAAACAAAAAACAAAATAAAGAATTTAGGCAATTATAGCCAAATGCAAATATTTATCAAAGCTGGGTGGGAGGAACATGCGTGTTCATGTCACTATTATCTATGTCCTTCTACAGGTTTCAAAGAGTTCAGGGTATATGCCCAGTAGTGGGATTGCTGGGTCATATGGTAGTTCTATTTGTAGTTTTTTAAGGAACCTCCATACTGTTCTCCATAGTGGCTGTATGAATTTACATTCCCACCAACAGTGCAAGAGGGTTCCCTTTTCTCCACACCCTCTCCAGCATTTATTGTTTCTAGATTTTTTGATGATGGCCATCCTGACCGGTGTGAGATGATATCTCATTGTAGTTTTGATTTACATTTCTCTAATGATTAATGATGTTAATCATTCTTTCATGTGTTTGTTGGCAGTCTGTATATCTTCTTTGGAGAAATGTCTATTTAGGTCTTCTGCCCATTTTTGGATTGGGTTTTACCCTGAGAAAATCATAATTCAAAAAGAGTCATGTACCAAAATGTTCACTGCAGCTCTATTTACAATAGCCAGGACATGGAAGCAACCTAAGTGTCCATCAACAGATGAATGGATAAAGAAGATGTGGCACATATATACAATGGAATATTACTCAGCCATAAAAAGAAACGAAATTGAGTTATTTGTAGTGAGATGGATGGACCTAGAGTCTGTCATACAGAGTGAAGTAAGTCAGAAAGAGAAAAACAAATACCGTATGCTAACACATATATATGGAATCTAAGATAAAAATTTAAAAAAAGGTCATGAAGAGCCTGCATAGCACAGGGAGATCAGCTAGGTGGTTTGTGACCACCTAGAGGGGTGGGATAGGGAGGGTGGGAGGGAGGGAGGGAGACGCAAGAGGGAAGAAATATGGGAACATATGTATAACTGATTCACTTTGTTATAAAGCAGAAACTAACACACCATTGTAAGGCAATTATACTCCAATAAAGATGTTAAAAAAAAGTTCATTATTGTAGAAAAGAGATAGCTCAAATATAAAACAGAAAAATATTAAAATGTTCATATTATAATGTTAGTAGCAAAAACAGAATTAAATTTTATTAATTGTGCTGTGGACTGAATTGTGCCCCCCATTCATATGTTGAAACTGTAAGCCCCCATGTGACTACATTGGAGATAGGGCCTCTAAGGTTGTGATTGAGGTTAAATGTGGTAATAAGGGTAGAATCCTCATCCAATAAAACTGGTCCCTTTATAAGAAGAGGAAGAGAGACCAGAGTTTTCTCTCTCTGCCACGTGATGTCACTGTGAAAAGGCAGCCTTGTGCAAGCCAATAAGATAGCCTCAAAAGAAACTGAACCCTGCCAGAACCTTGAGTTTGAACTTTCCAGCCTTTACAACTGTGATCTTGAATTTTCTAGCCTTCAGACTGTTTAAGCCACACAGTCTATAGTATATTGTTACCAGTAGACTAAGACAGACTGTATGGTCATTATTTTTGTTACATACGAATGCATGACACAGGTATACACATATATCTATATCTACCTGGGTTGATGTGTGTGAACATGTAAAGGAGCTCCAGTATGTTTTTCTGCACATATATCTCTGAAGGTCTATGTGTATGTGCAAAAACAGCAAAATGTTCAGAGATGTTACCTTCATGTAAAAAGGATTACTATGCAGGTGTCTGTCTATCGACACATGGCAAGTGTGTGTGTGTATACATGTCCATATACACCCTACTAAAGGATATATATCTCTTACTATAGTTCTATATATAGAATATAAATGATAAATACATTGGTTATATCTGATATGAGAAACTTTTGATAGTAAAATATATATTTTGCTTACACTAACTAAACATTCAAATAGCAATGGCAAGCAAGAAATTGAACTCACCTAGTTGCTCAAGTGTCAGAAAATATTACTAGATATTGTGCAACTCTGTACTCATTTTATGCATAGTTATTCTGCTTTATGGACATTAGTAAGAAGTGAGAATGAGATATTTTTTCTCCCTGTGAAAGGGTAGAATATTATTTGTGTGGAAAAATCCTCTGAAAGTTTTTGAATTAAAGGATCAAAGCATTATTTTGAGGATCTAAAAGCAAATTAGAATATGTATTACTTAAATGCCTTTTTCTGATAAGGCAAATATATAATAATCTTTGCTTTATGAGCCTGGCTCATCTTGAGTTTGACTTTCAAAATCACATAAGGAAGAAATTCCCACAGCTAGACTTTTTATTCCTTAAGTTGACTTTCCTACCTACTCATGGGTACTCTAGAATCTTTGCTAAATTAATAGACTTGAATTCCAAGCAATATAGCAGACTGAGCTGATGCAGAAAATGACCCCTATCATAACCCTGAAAAGACAGAGAAATGCAGAATTCATTATTATACAAATAATCATCAGTAGGACAGGAAAGAAAAAAATATCTGAGCACTGGGGAAAAAAAAAAAAAATCGAAGCCAGGTGGCTAATTCCAAAGTATTGATACCTAGCTAAAAGTGGGAAAGACTGCATCAGATTACAATGATTCCTTTAAGTACAGGGTTGAGATTTTGACTTCCCTGCCACCACCAAAACACAGACTGCTGTAGAGACTGTTGGCCCTGGGTGTGGGGTCCTGGCATTGAGCTCTCTGAATAAAGCCTTGAGCTAAGTAGGGCTGCCCTGTGAAATGCAGACTAAAGAAGTTCAGCCAGCTGCCGATTGTCCTGAGCCATGATTGGGAAAGGGTAATTTATTAGAAGTCAGAATCATAGACCTTTCCTATACATAGACAATGGGATCCAGATACTCATTACCCAGGAGGTATGAGTACTCCAAGACTATAAACTAAACATTAAAACTAGTCCATAACAAATGAAATCCATGGAGGCCCCAAGAGGCAAATATGAAACTGCCTCATAATTTGCCTTCATAACTAGGGCAGGCAAGACTCCAACAGAAAACAGCTCCCACTGAAAAATTCAGAATTTTTAAAATGCAATGCATACAAAGGGGGAAAGTGCTATAAGATTCTGGGGAGACAAACCAGGAGAATTCTCATGCCAGGAAACAAACACTGAGTAGTATGTGAAAGAGACTGAAACAAGTATCTTTGTAATGCTCAAAGAGATAAAAGAAGAAATAGAGTCATTTCAATTAACTTAAAGTGATTTTTAAACTAAAGTGATATTTGTTTGTGTCGACATCAGATATCATGAAAGTTTTTAGTCTTTAAAAAAAAAATTTTAACCAAGGACATAGTCCCTGACAGTAAGATACTTAAAATTTAGTTGAGGGGAAAGAATTCATATATGTGAAAGGCATTAAAGGCCTTTTCACATTATCTTATCTAACTATTCACAATATACAGTTGACCCTTGAACAACATGGGTTTGAACAGTGCAGGTCCACTTATACTCAAATTGTTTTCAAGAAGCATACTGGAAAGTGTTTTGGAGATTTGCAAACCATTTGAAAAAACTCACAGATAAACCACATAGCCTAGAAACAACAAAACAATTTTTTTAAAGTTAGGTATGTCATGAGTGCATAAACTATATGTAGATATGTCTTTATTATTTACTACCATAAAATATATACAAGTGTAGTTAAAAGTTCAAATTTATCAAAACTTACAAACACAGATCATATACAGCACAATTCACAGTCAAGAGAAATGTAAACAAACATAAAGATGCAGTATTAAATCATAACTGCATACAATTCACTGTGGTACACACTGTACGACTGTAATAATTTTGTAGATACTCCTGTTGCTATTGCAGTGAGCTCAAGTGTTGCAAGTATCCACTTAAAATGCTGTGTGATGCTCATTATCTCCACCTGCGCAGTTCCTCGCTACAGTAAATTGCGAATCACAGTAAAAAGTGATGGCTTATGGTTCTCCCGTATTTTTCATTGTATTTAGTGCAACACTGTAAACCTTGAATAACACCACGGGAACCACAAAGTGCCACTAGTGATGCTGGAAGTGCTCCCAAGAAGCAGAGAAAAGTCATGATGTTACAAGAAAAAGCTCAATGGCTTGATAGGTACCACAGATTGAGGTCTGCATTGTGGTTGCCCACCACTTCAAGATAAATGCATGTAGCATAAGGACCATTGTAAAGAAAGGAAAAGGAAATTCGTGAAACCATTGCTGCAGCTATGCCAGTAGGCATGAAAACCTTCCACTTTTTTGTGAAATATCTTTTTATCTTGCCTTGAAAATGCAGCTTTTATGTGGGTACAGGATTGCTAAGAGAAAGGAACACCTATGATTTCAGAAAAAGCAAAGTCATTACATGACATCTTAAAGCAAAAGGAAGATGAAGGACGTAAAGCTACAGAATTTAATGCCAGCAAAGGATGGTTTGATAATTTTAGAAAGAGGTTCGCTTAATAAATGTCAAAATAACAGGAGAAGCAGCTTCTGCCAATGGAGAGGCAGCAGACGAGTTCCAAGACACCATAAAGAGAATCACTGAGGAGAAAGGATATCTGCCTGAACAGTTTTTAATGCAGATGAAAGTGCCCTATTCTGGGGATAAAATGCTAATGAAGGATATTTATTAGTAAGGAAGAGAGGTGAGCACCAGAATTTAAGGCAGGGAGGGATAGGTTAACTCTACTGTACTGTGCATATGCAGTCAAGTTTATGATCAGGACTTCCCTTATACATAAAGCTGCTAACCCCTGTGCCTTGAAGGGAAAAGATAAACACCAGCTGCCAGTTTTTTGGCTGTACAACAAGAAGGTCTGGGTGAGAATCCCTTTTCTGAACTGATTCCATCGATGTTTTGTCCCTGAAGTCAGGAAGTACCTTTCCAGTAAGGGACACTATTTTAAAGTTCTTTTGATATCGGACAATGCCTCTGGTCACCCAGAACCCCATGAGTTCAACAACGAAGGTGTCGAAGTGGTCTACTTGCCCCCAAACATAATATCATTAATTCAGCTTATAAATCAGGGGGTCATAAGGACCTTTAAGGGTCATTATACATAGTACTCTACGGAAAGATTGTGAGCACTATGGAAGAGAATCCCAATAAAGAGAACATCATGAAAGTCTGGAAGGACTGCACCACTGAAGATGCCATTGTTGTTATAGAAAAAGCCATGAAAGCCATCAGACGGGAAACAATAAATTCTTGCTGGAGAAAACTGTGTCCAGATGTTGTGCATGACTTCACAGGATTTACAACAGAGCCAATCAAGGACATCATAAAAGATCTTGTGGCTATGGCAAAAAAGGTGGAGGGGCAGGGGTAAAGGGTTTCAAGATATGAATCTTGGAGAAATTCAAGAGCTAATAGACACCACGCCACAGGAATTAACAGCAGATGACTTGATGGAGCTGAATACTTCCAAACCAGGGCCAGACGATGAGGAAGGAGATGTAGAAAAGGCAGTGCCAGAAAACAAATTAACATTAGACAATCTGGCAGAAGGATTCCGATTATTCTAGACTGTTTTTGACTTTTTTATGACATGGACCTTTCTATGACATGGGCCCTGAAATTAAACAGTGGAAGAAGCATTGGTACCATATAGAAATATTTTTTGAGAAATGAAACAGCAAAAAGTCAGGCAGAAATTACGATGTATTTCCATAAAATTACACCAAGCATGTCTGCCTCTCCTGCCTCCCCTTCCACCTCCTCCACCTCTGCCACCCTTGAGACAGCCTACTCAACATGAAGATGACAGGATGAAGACCTTTATGATGATCCACTTCCACTTAATGAATCGTAAATAATCATCATGCTGTACAGTTAATAAACTTATCTGTTGTGTGTGTATGCAAGTGTCTTTGTATGAAAATCTAATAACTGTACGGCAAGAACTGTATGAAACATTTTTGTGTCATCATCATCGCTTAAGTATTCATCATGTAGGACATTATGTGCAAGACTTGTAATGAAATGAATACTCTATCCTTACATTAGGTATAAGGTGACTGATATTTAATATAATTAATAATGTGTTAGTTTTCTTACCATTTTATAACTTTGCTTTCAAAGAACTATATTACCGTACAGTATGCCTCTCATAATTAGCGAAACTGTGTGTCAGCCTATCAACATGGGTAAGTGGTTTTTAAAAAATGTAACAATGTTGACAATACTGTATTATGAATATGACTGTAATAGGGTATGCCATAAAAATTTTATAAGGATTCATTCATTAGTGTATAGGTTACCATGTTGATCACACTAGGCTACCATAAAGCAATCATATTGCTGCTTCTTCATTACCAATGCATGGGTAACTATACCTGTAAATACATATGAATTTATCTTTCATTTTTGATGTCTACTGTTAGAAATGTGTATAACATTTACAGTATTTTGTATCACGTAAGACAATACTGAGGTATGTACTAACAGATGGATTCATCTTGTGAACAGACAACGTAAACTTACGGTATCGATAAATGCAGTACAGAACTATAAATGTATTTTCTCTTCCTTATGATTTTCTTAATAACATTTTCTTTTCTCTAGCTTACTTTATTGTAAGAATATAGCATGTAATACATACAACATGCAAGCTATGTGTTAATTGACTGTTTATGTTACCAGTGAGGCTTCCAGTCAACAGTAGGCTATTAGTTGTTAAGTTTTAGGAGAGTCAAAAGTTATACACAGATTTTTGACTGCACAGGGGGTTGGTGCCCCTAACCCCCGAATTGTTCAAGGGTCAACTGTATGTACAAATCTATGTATGTATAAGTAAATGTGTGTATAGTGTGTAACTATATGTATATTTTTATCAATATCTGCCTATCTATCTGTCTATCTGAGGGATACAGCAGCACTGGAGGAGAAAGAGTGTGAGACATGGAGAAAGAGAAAGACAGAAAGGAGATGTAGATGAGATGAGAAAGAGAGGAGGAAAAACAGGAAGAGAATAGGAAAGAGAGGGGAGGGAAAGAAAGTAAAATATTTAATTTTGTCTCATAAAAAAAGTACAAAATGGATTGTAATTGTTAATTATGAAACTGTGCAAGAATATTCAGCTATTCCATTCATATGGAAAATAAGGAACAATTACCCTTAAATCAGATAACAGACTGTATTTGGTATAAATTAATAGAACTTTGTAAATGAGAGATGTGTGGCTTCACTAGCAGTTGTCATTCAATAGATCATCTTTCTTCTTTCTCCCAACAATAATTATGGACTTACTATGAACTTATCAGATGGAGCTCTGCCAGTAACATAACAACACTTTCCTCATCCTTTTTATATTTCTCACTCAGTTTCTTGAACCTCAGTTGACATAATCAGGTCTATAAGCAATATAGAAAAATTACAATGGGGTAAAAATCAAAATATGTGCTGATAAGGTATTCGTGTTAGTTTTTTTTTTTAAGATCCAAAAGCATCTTTGAAAAGGTCTTTGAGCTGATCACTCTTTTTCCCCTAAACACAAAAGTTAATTTTACTTAGTCAAACAAGCAAAATTTTGACATTTTGAACTTGGATGGTAGTGTCTTTATTGATATAAGGGAATATATTTTAGAGAAGATGACATTATCGTAAAAGTTTGTCATTTAAAAGCAATTGCAAAATGAGAATGAGAGTGATAATATTTTGATAGATTTCAAGATTAAAAGATAAACACCCTACTGTTAAGATAGTATGCCACCAGTGTTGGCATCCAAAGAAGATGACACTTTGTATAATTTACTTCCTAAATGTGTCATGTTTATGAAGTAGTAGATTGATAAAGATATCTAGTAATTTTAAAAATAAAATCTAGAATTAGAAATAAAGTTTCAGTAAGCAATCTGATTAAGAAAATATTTTGCTATCTTTACTACAATTTTGAATATCCCCTATCTTTTGCTTGGGAATAGGGGTTACACAACTTCTAGGATAGCGCCACCTATAAAACTAAGTACCAAAACTCCTACTTTTCCAAATATCTTTATTCTTAACTCAAGAATGAAGAGAAATTTTATAAGTAACATATTCCACCATCCCCTCTCAAGCATCTATCTTAAACTGTGAGCTCTTCATTATCATTTATTGAAGAACAAGGATGTGTTCAAAGGAATACAGTAATCAATGACAACTTCAATTGAAATCTAAATGCCTATCTTCCATTTCAAAGCAATATCTTATTGTTTAAAGTGAAAGAATGTTTCACACAAGGGAACAACTAGGTGAGAGGCAAATAATGGAGTACATATGAGGAAGAGTGGGGAACCATGTGGAGAACTTCTCTGTACCTCCAGTCCAGGACATGGTGGGGAGAGAAGCTGCTATCTGAGTGGAGAAAACCCAGCCTGCCAAAGAGTATCAAATGACTCTTCCCGACCCCATCTTAATCAGGGGCAATGTAGTATTTAATATAATCTTTCTATACTGTTCCTATACAGTTAAACTTTCTAAGCAAACAAAAGAAGAATGGATAGGGAATTTCCTGGTGGTCCAGTCATTAGGACTCCACGCTCTCACTGCCAAAGGGACGGGTTTGAACTAGGATCCCACAAGCTGCCCAGTGTGGCCAAAAAAAAAAGAACAACAATGGATAGAAGGCAGTAGATCTGTCAAAAAAATCATTACCTTGAACTTCTTTCTCAAAACGGAAGGCTGTACAAGAAATATACACACATACACAAACATACATAATATGCTTGTACACCTGTTACATTAAGTAGAGAGTAATACTGTTGATATTTCTCCACCAGTTTCTGCAGAAGACCTTTGCCTACTATATGTCAGACAGTATGATATATATCACAACTCCATATCCTAGGAGAAAGAGAAATGGTGAAAGTTTGTCAAAACAAGATAATAACAGAATTCAAGCTAGAATCTTCCATGGTGACAATGCCATTTTACAAGTACCGAAACTGGGACCTAAAAGTGAATTGACCTGCCCAAGGAAAGTAGAAAAGGCTACATCAGATTAGAAGTTTTTGTCCAGCTCAGCTGTGTGTTCAACCAGGTTATTATTTTAGAGTTTAACATTCAGAAAAGTGGCAGTAAATGGAAGTTGCTGTCCAAATTTAAAAAAATTAACTAAGGGCAAGGTAACCCCTTCCAAACTTTACAGCCCACAAAGCTCACATAGTAACATACTTTCATCTCCTCTATATTCCTGACACTGTTACTCATCAATGGTTTCTGTTTGGAAACACTGAGGTAAATATCTTTTCTTAATGTTGTACATATTGTACAACACCTTACTAAAAAGTCTAATATATTAAAAAAAAGATATATGACATTATTTGGGATAACCCCAATAAAGTGTGAGAAGGACAAGATAATACAGAAATATTAGCAGTAGGATAAACTATAGAAAAATAAAAACCAGTGGGGAGAGGTAAAGGAGAAGGGCAAGATAGCGGTAGGGGATTAACAGGCACAAACTATTACGTATAAAATAAATAAGCTACAAGGATATATTGTACAGCATAGAGACTATAGCCAATATTTTATAATAACTATAAATGGAGTATAACCTTTAAATATTCTGAATCACTATGTTGTACACCTGTAACTTATATAACATTGCACATCAACTATATCTTAATTTTTTTTAAGTAAAAAAAAAAAAACAAAGGAGAAAGAAAGACAATCCTTTGCGATAAAGAAAAGTAACTCTTGTTACAGTATTCCAAAGTTTCTCTGCTCTTTCCTCCAATATTTTAGTATCTATTACAGAGTACTTCAACGAATAGATTGAACATTTATTATATGTCAGCCCTGCAGATTCATTGGTTTGTTCTGTTTTACTAATAACATGCAAAAAAGACAAGCAAACAACAAGAACTCAGGTTAATCACTCTGCTTATCCACTCAGACACTGTGGAGCATTTTTATTGACATTTGCAAAACATGGTGCTAGGCATGGTAAAGATCGCTGTTTGTGGCTGTAAATGGAAAGCACTGATAATTTAAGCAGGAGCATGACATGTCAGAACTGTGTTTAGGATCATTCTGTCTGCTATGTGGTGGATGGGTTGATGGATGCCTATGTGAGTGGAAGAGGGAGAATGGATAGAGGAGAACTGGTTAGGAGGCAGTCATAGTAGTACAAATAAGAGATAATCCTGACTTGCATTAGAACAGGGTTTCTAACCTAAGCACTATTGATATTTTGCCCAGATCATTTCTTTTTCCCCTGTGGGAGGTTGTACTGTCCATTGCAGGGTGTTTAGCAGCAACCCTGGCCTCTACTAGAGACCACTAGGTGACAATAAATCCTCCCCCAGTTGTGACAATGAAAAATGTCCCCTGGAGGGGGGCAAAATTTCTCAAAGTGACAACCACTGAATGAGAATGATGGCAGTGGGATGGGAGAAGTGAAAGGTTCCTGCATGAGGTTTTTGGTGACAGAATTGATAGGATTTGGTAATGAATTATATATGGGGGTAAGGAAAATAGAGGAATTAAATTTAGGATGACTCAGGTTTTTATCCTGGGCAACTGGGTGAATGGATATTCCATTTAATAAGAGGAAAAAGAATGGGGGACCATTATAGAAAGTGCTAGACTACGGATAGCACTTACTGGGTTATACTGAAATTATATATCTGTACCCCTCAACAGACTTTGAGGTTCCTGAGAGCAGCGCTCCATTTTTATACATCTTTCTATGCCTAAAACAGTACCTAATATCAGCATTACTGACTGGCAGATGTAAAGATGTTGGAGAATTTAAGGAAGATTTGTAGATTTCTGGCTTGGGACATTGGGTAGGTCTTGGTTACATTTCCAGAGATGGAGAGAACTGGAAGAAACCATATTTGGGATTAGGAGGTGATGAGTTCAGTATTACACATATTGATGTGGCGGTTTCTGTTTTTCACATATTGGAGATATTCAATAAGCAAATAGATACATGTATCTGGAGCTTAGAAGAAGTATTTGTACTAGGAATTTAGATTTGAGAGTCATCAGTAATTAAATAACAATTAAAGCCATTTGAGTAAATGAGATAACCCTAAGAAAGAGTACAGAGTGAGAAGAAGGTAAAGAAAATAATCATAGGGAATACATGCCATTCATGCATAGATCATGTCCTGAGAAGGAGACCAAGAAGAAATAGAGAAGAATAAATGCATGTGTACATGCCCATGCACATACACAATATTAAGATACTGTAGAGTGATAACTATTATCATGGCAAATATTTATTGAGTGCATATTACTTTGCCAAGAAGGCTCCTTATACGCATTAGCACATTAAATCTTTCTTGACAACCGTAAGAGGTAGATAGATACTATTATTATCTCCATTTAACAGATAAAGAAAATGAAGTACAAAGAGGTTAATTAACTTACCCAAGGTTACATACTAGCAAGTGGCAGAGCCTGGATTCAAACCTTGTGACTAAAGAGCTTATTCTCCTAACCATTATGCTCTAGAGAAGTTAAAGGAGGGGAGTGTCTCAAGGAGGAAGAAGTGACAACTTTCAAATTCCAGGTCTTATGCATCTTTCATAAAATTTATTCTGAAATATTTTATTTTTCTTTATGCTATTATAAATGGAGTTGTATTTTTTATTTCATTTGGTAGTTGTTCATTGCCAGTATGTTGAAATACAATTGGTTTCTAGATATTGACCTTTTATGTTACACCATTTTATGTTACACCAGTAATAAGAAGAATTTTCTTATTACTTCTAGTGTCATTCTTGTAGTTATCTTAAGGTTTTCTATACTGATAATCAAGTTTTCATCAAATAAAACAAGTATTCTTTTATTCAAATATTTATGCCTTCTATTTATTTTTATTGCCTTAATGCAGAGTTGAGCAAACGACAGCCCATTGGCCAAATCCAGGCCACTTCTTGTCTGTGTAAATTAAGTTTTATTGAAACATAGTCCTGCCTATTCATATAAATATTGTCTATGTCTGCTATCATGCTATAATGGTAGAGCTGAGCAGTTTCACAGAGATGATATGATCCACAAAACCTAGGATATTTAATATATTGCCCTTTACTTGAAATGTTTTCCACTCACTTGTCTTATTGTGCTGGTTTGAATTCCTATATGATGATGAGTAGAGTTGGTTAGGTAGGGCTGACATCCTTGTCTTTTCCTATTAGTAGGGAGTTGAGGTGGAGGAACTTCCCTTCTATTTCTAGTTTGATGAATAGCTGTTGAATTTTGTCAAATCGTTTTTCTTTCGAGATTGTTTTCATCTTTTCTTCCATTAAAAATATATTAAAATTTATTTTTGCATATTAAACCAATCTTAAATTCATGGGCTAAATCCCAATGGGTCTTGAGTTGTGATCTCTTCTTAATGTGTTTCTGGCTTTAATTTGCTAATACTTTAGCAAGGATTTTTGCATTTATGTTCATGAGGGGGTTGAAAATTTTATTTTACTTGTCATTTCTTCTGGCTTTGGTGTAAGGATAATCTTGGCCTGATACATTTACTTGGGGAATGTTTTTTCCTTCTCTAATTTCTGAAAGATTTGGTATAGGATAAGTATTATTTAATTTTTAAATGTTCAATAGAATTAATGAATGAAGCCATATGGACCTGGAATTTTCTTTGTGGACATGTTTGAAATAATGACTTCAATGTGTTTTAGTGATATGTGGCTATTCAAGTTTTCTCTTTTTTAATTCGTTCAATTTTGGTATTTGTGTCTGTCAAGAAATTTGTCAGTTTCATCTAGGATGTCAAACTCATCGGCATAAAGTTACTAATAATATTACTTGGTTATTTTTTAATGCTGTATAATAAATATGACGTCCCCACTTTCATTCCTGATATTGGCTATTCGTGTCCTTTCTCTCTCCCTTTCTTTGCCTCTCCTCCTCTACTTCCTTTTTCACTCGTCTCTCTCCATCCTCTTTTTCCTCCTTGCTGCCATTCCTCCTTCTTTGTCTCCTCTCTGCTCCCCTTTCCTCTCCTCTTCCTTTCTCTCTTTTTCTCTCTCTCTCATTCTTCTTCTTATACAACCTTATAGCTACAGTTGTATAAATTTAGATCATCTTTTTAAAAAAGCAACTTTGGATATCATGGATTTTTTTTCAAATATTTCTCTTTTTCTATAACAATGATTACTATTTTTACCTTTATTATTTCTTTATTTTACTTACTTTTCTTTTAGGATGCTCTTCTTTTCCTAATTTCCTGTGGCCAGAACTCAGGCTATTTCTTACATCTTTTATCATTCCTAACGTTAGCAATTGATGCTTTATATTTTCCTCTAAGAAATACTTTAGTTCTATCCTACACTTTTTTTTATTGAAGTATAATTGTTTTACTACACTTTTTTTCTGTTTTAGTTTCAGGTGTACAGCAAAGTGATTCAATTATATATACATAAAAACATTATTTTTTCAGATTATTTTCCATTATAGGTTATTACCAGATACTGAATATAGTTCCTTGTGATATACAGTAAATCCTTGTTGCTTATCTATTTTATCTCCAGTAGTTTGTATCAATTAATCCCATACTCCTAATTTATCCCTCCCCCACCTTTCCCCTTTGGTAACCATAAGTTTGTTTTCTATGTCTGTGAGTCTGTTTCTATTTTGTATATAAATCCTTTGTATTATTTTTTAGATTCCACATATAAGTGATATATAATATTTGTCTATCTCTGACTTACCTCACTTAGTATGATCATTTCTAGGTCCATCCATGTTGCTGCAAATGGCAATATTTTATTCTTTTCTATGGTTGAGTAAAATTGTGTGTGTGTGTGTGTGTGTGTGTGTGTGTGTGTGTGTGTGTGTGTGTGTGAGACATCTTCTTTATGCATTTATCTGATTTATCTGTTGATGGGCACTTGAGTTGTTCCCGTGTCTTGGCTGTTGTAAATAGTGCTGCTATTAACATTGGGGTGCATGTATCTTTTTGAATTAGTTTTCATCTTTTCCAGATATATGCTCAGGAGTGGGATTGTTGGATCATATGGTAGCTCTATCTTTAGTTTTTAAAGGATCCTCCATATCATTTTCCACAGTGGCTGCACCAATTTACATTCCCACCAACAGTATACAAGGGTTCCTTTTTCTCCACACCCTCTCCTGCATTTATTATTTGTAGACTTTTTGATGATAGCCATTCTGACTGGTGTGAGGTCATACCTCATTGTAGTTTTGATTTGCATTTCTCTACTAATTAGTGACGCTGAGCATCTTTTCATGTGCCTGTTGGCTATCTGTATGTCTTCTCTGGAGATATGTCTATTTAGGTCTTCTGCCCATTTTTTTTATTAGGTTGTTTGTTTTTTGTTATTGAGTCCACCAAGAACCCCGGCAGACACTTTTATAAAGTTTGACGGTCACCTCCATTCCTGTATTGAGCCTATATGGTGGATTTCTATTTCAAGTATTATATTTTGCAGTTCTAATCTAACACTGAAATTTTACTCATTCTAAAATTTCTTTTTTTCCTCTGTCTCTCCAGAGAATGTCTCTTTCCATTCATTTCAGGTATATTCTCCTTGACCTCATATTGCATAATTATAATAGCTGCTGCACAGTCTTTTTTTTCAAGGTTTTATTTTCTTATCTTTATTTTTCTAGCTTTATAGAGATATAATTGACATATAAAGTTGTGTAAGCTTAATCTGTACAACTTGTTCATTTGATACACTTAGATATTGCAAAGTGATTATTACCACAGCATTAACTAACACCTCTATCACATCACATAATTATATATATTTTTGTCTTATAATTCCAACATCTAAGTTTCTTAGGTATGGTCCTATTGATTGATTTTTCCTTTGAGAATCAGTCACATTATTGTGGATATTTGTATGTAAGCAGTTTTGAGTTTCATCTTGAGTGCTATATTCTGTTGTGGAGAATCAGTTTCCCATCATGATCTTCTGTAATATGATGCTTTAATTTTAGCTGACAATAAACCCTGTTAGCTTCAAACTATGAGCTCTGTCTCATTTCTTTTAAGTTGTTGTTCATATCTCAGGGTCTTTCTCAAAACTTCTGCTGTACTAGTTTAAGTCTGTCCCATACATTTGTCTCTCAGAGATTAGCCTGAGAATTGTGTGGTATTTTATAGTTTATTAGATTCTCTAAGCCTTTACTATACTGGTTTAAATCTCTCTTCTCAGACATTCAAAGTTCAGGGATTATCTTGAGATTTGTGCAGATTCATACACAGAATTAGATGATATCTACTCTGCTCAGGGATACTCCTGTCATTTTCCAGTCCCAAAGGATTCCTTTCTCTTTTCTCCTTGGCCAGAAAGTTGAGGTTTCTAAAGGTGTTTTAGCACCTGACCCATCACTGGCATTGTTTTGCTTCACAAATGGGTTCTGCCCCCAGGGCAAAGCCATAAGGCAATAAAACAAATGAGAAACTAAGTCTTATAGTCACATTTCCAACTTTTGACTCTCCTCCAAAATCTGCTTGCTTTTGTTTACTTTTCAAAGTTCTCAGTAAGATTTTTTTGTTGCCTTTTGTCCAGAGTACTCATGCATGAGAGAGCAGATATATTGGGCTCATGCTGACATCCTGGATATATAACTGCCCTCTATGCTATTTTTAAAATAAACTTTAATTTTTAGAACAGTTTTACATATAAAGAAAAATTGAGAAGATAATCCTTAGAGGTATCATAAACACCACACTGAGTTTCACCTCTTAAGATCTTATATTGGTATATTTGTTACAATTAATGAACTGATATTGCTACCATATTATTGATTGAAGTTGATGTTTAATACATATTTTTTTAGCTTTTGTTCAATGTGGTTTTTCCTATTCAGAATCTCATCTAGGATACTACATTGCATTTAGTCAGTTTAGTTATTTTCTTCCTTTTCATAGTGTATTCTATAGAAGGAAGGCAAGATGTTCAGTCCATGCTTAAGGAGTGGGTAGTTATATTCTTCCTCCTTAAGGGAAGAGTATCTACATAAATTATTTGGAACTCTTCCAGGTGGGAGATTTGTCTCTTCTGTTATTAGTTTACTTAATCATTTATTTATCTCAGTATGGACTCATGGATATTCTTATTATACCTTGGTTTAAAATTCCCTATAACCTTATTTTCTTGCTCAAATTATTCCAGCTTTGGCCACTGACAGCTCTTTCAGTTGGTTGCTGTTCCACTTTGACATAGTCCCATCATGTGGGGATTTTTTTTTGGCATCAGAGAGGGTGTTATCTTATTTTCCAACACTACATGATGCTCTAGGTTCATGTTGTTTATTCCCTGACCCTGTCCAAGAATCAGTCATTTCTACAAGGATACTTGGGTCATTTTATTGGAAAATGGTATTATAAACGAAGACCTGGGTGCTAAATATGCTAACTCGTATGGGAATGTGTGTGTGTCATTTCTTCTAGGCCCTCTCAGGTGAAAGAGCAAAGAAATATATGTGTGTATACTAATTCCCATGTAGACACATATCCATAAATATATCTGCATGTAATTAACTATATCTACATAAAGTAAGACAAGTTCTTACTGATGTCTGCAACTCTAATCCATTATCACACAGATCATTCTAGATTCCTCTCCTTCCATAACTCTTGTGAGAAACCTGGCACCAACCATTCACCAAGCAAATTAAACCATGTCTAAAAACTAAAAGAAAGTATAAGCATAATATCTCATCAAATAAAGAATACCTATAAATAGATATAAATTACTAAGTGAACCAAATATAAATTCTGAAGTTAAATAATATAATAACTGGAATGATAAATTCACTAGAGGCATTCAACGTCAGGTTTGAGGTGAAAAAGAATTAGTGAACATGAGGATGAACCAACTGAGATTTTCCTGCCTGAGAAATAAAATAAAAAAGATGAAGAAACATCATCAGAACCTCAGAAACTTGTGTAACAGCATCTAGCGACCAATATATGCATAAAAACGATTCTAATAGTAGAAAAGAATGAGAAAAGGACATAAAGGATATTTGAAGAAATAACAGATATCACTTCCCAAATTTGATTTTAAAAACATAAATCTACACATCCAAAATCACAACAAAATCCATGCAGAATCAGCTGAAAGAGATCCACATCAAGATATACATTGAAAGCCAAAGAAAAAGAGTGAATCTCTAAAGTAGCAAGCAAGAATCAGCTCATCGCATGAAAGACAGTCTCCGTAAGGTAAACAACTGATTTCTCATCAGAAACCATAAGAGGCAGAGGGAAGTAGGATGGTATATTCAATGTGCTGAAAGAAATAGTATCAATATAACCCAAGAATCTATATCCAGCAAACTATCCTTCATAAAATGTAGGAGCAATTAAGACATCTCCATACAAACAAAAATTGAAAGAACATATCACTAGCAGACATGCTATAGAAGAAATACTAAAGAGAGTTTTTCAAGATGAAATAAAAGGATACTAGATAAAAATGTGAATACATACGAAGAAATAAAGAGCATTAATAAAAGTAACTACATAGGTAAATATAAGACAGTATAAATATATTTTTTATTTAACTCCTTAATTTTCCAACCTGATTATAAGACCAATTTCATAAGTCAATAATTGTAATACAATATTGATGTTTATAGAGAATAATATGTAACTTGTGTAATAATAATAGCACAAAAGAGGAAAAGAGAATGGAGCTACAGTGTAGAAAAGTTTTTGTATACTATTGAAGTTAACTGCATATTAAACTAAACTACACCTTTGTAAATTAAGATATTAATAGTAATACCATTGGCTGACAGTAAGAAAATAACTAAAAATACAGCAGTCCCCTCTTATCTCCAAGGGATATATTCCATGACCCCCAGGGGATGACTGAAACCATGATGGATAGCACCAACCCCTATATATACTGCGTTTTTTCCTATACATGTGTACATATGATAAAGTTTAATTTATAAATTAGGCACAGTAAGATGAACAATAACTAATAATAAAATAGAATAATTATAATATACTGTAATAAGTTATGTGAATATGGTTTCTCTCTCTCTCTCCCTTAAAATATCATATTGTACAAATATAATTCCTTTTCCACTGTAACTAAGCACTTATTACACACTGTGGTTATATCATTTGCAGTTTGAGGTGCAGCAGAAAAACTAGTAGGAATTTCTTTTTCCTAATTTCATGGATAGAAGATTTATTCTTACTGTAGATCGTTAGCAAATTCAGCATACAATTTTTTTCTTTCCCAATTAAGTTGATAACGTTAACCTTTTCACTTAAAGGAAGTACTTTATGGCTTCTTTTTGGCATATCCAAATTGCCAGCATCACTACTCTTGCACCTTGTGGCCATTATTAAGTAAAATAAGGGTTACTTGGATAGAAGCATCACAGTACTGTGACAGTTGATTTGATAAGTGAGACAGCTACTAAGTCACTAATGGGTGAGATACGATGGACAAAGGGATGATTCATATCCCAGGTGGGTCAGAGTGGTATGGCATGAGATTTTATCACAATACTTAGAATAACACACAATTTAAAATTTATGAATTGTTTATTTCTGGAATTTTCCATTTAATATATTTGGGAGGCAGTTGACTACAGGTAACTGAAACCATGGAAAGTAAAACTATGGATAAAGGGAGACTAGTGTATATATAGTAAAAAAAAAAAAAATAACATGGCAATTAAAACTATCTACTAGAAACTTATCAGCACAAAAGGAGCAAGTAATGGAGGAATAATAGAAAAGTAAAAATAAGACATAGAAAATATAGCGCAAATTTGCTAACATAAATCATACATCATCAGCAGTTACATTAAATGTCAATGGATTAAACATTCCAATTAGAAGACGGATGTTGAAAGATGGGTAAGAAAAAATAACTTTATCCAACTATAAGCTTTCTATAAGAAACGCACTCTAGACTCAAAGACAAAAATTAATTGAAAGATGAACATGTTATACCATGCAAACAATATCTAAGAGATACCTGGAATAGCTACAGTAATATAAAACAATATACAATTAAAATAAAAATTGTTATTATAGAAAAGAAGTACATGTCATAATAATAGAAGTATAAATCCACCAGGAAAACTAAACATTTTTAAATGTCGATACACCTAATGATGGAGCCCCAAAATATATGAGGCAAAAGTTGACAGAAACAAAGGGAGGAATTTAAAACTTAAAAATAATAATTGGAGACTTCAATACCCCATTTCAATAACAGATAATAAAGAGGCAGAAGATCAGCAAGAAAACAGGAGACTTGGACAGTTCAAGATGGCAGCATAGGAAGAGCCTGAACTTACCTCCTTCCATGGATACAACAACTCTACAGCTACATATGGATCAATTTCCTCAGAAAAGAACCTGAGAACTAGATGAACACCTGTTCCACAACATAGGATAAAAAGGATCACATCAAAATGGGTAGGAGAGGCAGAGAAACACTCTCACCAAAAACCCCACCCCTGGTATGGTGGTACACAGTAGGGAGGGATCTCATCAGATGGACACTTTTCCCAGAGGAGCAAGGTGTTGGCACCCCATATCAGGCTTCCCAGCCTCTGGGACCTACACCAGAAAAACAAGTCCCCAAAACCTCTGGCTTAGAAAACCAATTGGGCTGATGTCCAAGGGTCCCAAAGTACTATAGGAAACTGACTCCCCTCTTAAATGGCTCATATGTAGTTTCACTCACCTTGAGACCCAGTGAAATAATAGCAGTTTGAAAAGTGCAAATACTATATGTGAAGGAGAGTCATTTGTGAATCTAAAAGTATCAACTGGGAGCGCGAGGAATGGTGGAAGTGCTCCCCAGAGATGAAGACACTGGTGGACACCACCTAAACTGTG
Source organism: Aethalodelphis obliquidens (assembly GCF_003676395.1). Taxonomy (NCBI): domain Eukaryota; kingdom Metazoa; phylum Chordata; class Mammalia; order Artiodactyla; family Delphinidae; genus Aethalodelphis; species Aethalodelphis obliquidens. The sequence continues at coordinate 734,477 of NW_020838054.1, forward strand.
GGTGAGCTTGGCACAGAGGCAAGTCATCACAGCACTGTCATGCTGCCTTGCTGAAGCAGGAGATCTCTGGTGGTTGAAATGCCTGCCCACTTCCTGGCTGGGGCGGGCAGGCATTCTCCTGCTCCCTAGCTAAGTTCTGCAAGTGCAGGAGGCTGCAACACTCTTCCAGTCCCTGGCTGGGACTGGTGAGTGTGAGCCATCACTGCATTATCCCTCTCCTAGTCTAAAGCTGACTTGACACTCCCCTACGCTTTGGCTAGGGTTGGCAAGTGCAAGCAGTAATGGCATTCTCCTACTCTGGGCCTAAAGCTGATGCACACATACAGACAAGGTATTCTCCTGCTGCATGATTGAAGCTTGCAGGTGTGCACAGTCAAGTCATTTTCCAGTTGCCTTTCTGAAGCAAGAACACAAGCTCTGCACCCTACACTTACCAGCTGCTTAGCTAAAGCCAGTGGGCACAAGCAATCCACACAGTAGTATACCCCTTGAACTCCTGGCCCTGGTTGCCAATGTGGGTAGTGTTCCTGAGCTCCACAGAACGGTAAAAATTGGAAAGATGGTTCTTGTCAGATCACTACCCCCAGGGCACTGCACAGACAGCAGACTGAAACACAATCTCAGTCTTCCTGTGAAAAAGGCCTATTAGTTTGGAGCTTCACCCTGAGGGATAAGCTTCAGGTTTCCCACACATGTAGAGGCTAAGGAGGCACCCCCATGGAACATAAACAGGAAGACACCATCCTTGTGCACCCCACTGGCCTTGCTCCAGCTCAACAAGACTCCCCAGAATGGAGCTTATACATTCATCAGGAGCCTCAATTTTTGCAACTGTCACCCAGGGTACACTTCCACATCTCCTTGTCTGGAGGCCATCAGAAATTACGATTATGCCCCCAAAGGACTGTATATATCTGCATCCTTTGATAATTACTGCCTAAGGGTCTGGCTTCCAATCAGCCTGAAACTAGGTGTTATATGAGATCCTCCCCTTGGAATACTGAAAGCTCTCAGCATACTCTCAAAAACAGGAGCATATCAAGAATAAGTTAGGCAGCATAGATAACCACAAAGATTCAAATGGTAAACAAGAGCTCTGGCAGGGTTGAACAAGAAGGATCATCACCTACACAAAGCCACTCCACCAAGACTAAGAGGTAGCAGTTTTGCCTAATACATAGATGTAAACACAGAGAGCCAAGAAAAATGACGAAACAGAGAAATATGTTCCAAACGAAAGAACAACATAAAACCTCATTAAAAGACCTTAAATGATATGCAAATAAGTAATCAACCTGAAAAAAAGAATTTGAATTGTCATAAAAATGTTTACCTGACTTGGGAAAAGAATAGATGAATACAGTGAGAACTACAAACAAGACTTAGAAAATATAAGAAAGAATCAATCAGAATTGAAGAATACAATAACTGAAATGAAAAATACACTAGAGTGGATCAACAGAAGATTAGATGATACAGAAGAATGGATTAGAAACCAGGAAGACAGGGTAAAAGAAATCACCCAACCAGAACAGCAAAAAGAAGAAAGAAAATTTTTAAAAGAGGATAATTTAAGGTATCTCTGGGCAACATTGAGCATACTGCCATTTACATTATAAGGATCATAGAAGGAGAACAAAGAAAGAAAGGGGCAGAAATTTTATTTAAAGAAACCATGGCTGAAAACTTCTCTAACCTGTGGAAAGAAACAGATATCCAGATCCAGGAAGCACAGAGAATCCCAAACAAGATGAAACTAAAGAGATCCACAATGTAATTAAAATGTCAAAAGTTAAAGAGATGATTTTATAAGTGAGAGAAAAACAATTAGTTACATATAAGGGAACCTCCACAAGACTATCAGGAGATTTTTCAGCAGAAACTTTACAGGCCAGAAGGGAGTGGCATAATATATGCAAAATGCTGAAAGGAGGAAAACTCACAAGCAAGAATACTCTTATCTGGGAGGGATAGACCATCCAGATGGAACATCAGTTAAGGAAATATTGGCCTTAAACAACATGAGAACAGATGAATTTAATAGATTTATACAGAACATGTCTCAAAAAACTGCAGAATACAAATTTTTTTCAAGTGCACATATAACATTCTCCAGGATAGATCACATGTTAAGCCACAAAATGGTCTTACTACATTTAGGAAGACTGAAATCATATCAAGCATCTTTACCAAACACAATGGTATGAAACTAGGAATCAATTACGGGAGGAAAACTGGAAAAAAATAAACACATGGAAACTAAAGGACACACTACTAAACAACCAATGGATTAACTAAGAAATCAAAGGGAAATCAAAAAATACCTGGAGACAGATGAAGTTGGAAATGCGATGTTCCAAAACCTATGGCACACAGCAAAAGCAGTTCTAAGAGTGAAATTCATAGCAATACAGACCTAACTCAAGGAAAAAGAAAAATCTCATATAAACAATCTAACTTTACACCTAAAGGAACTACAAAATGAAAAACAAACAAAACAACAAGTTAGTTGAAGGAAGGAAATAATAAAGATCAGAGTGCCAACAAATGAAATAGAGACTGCAAAACAACAGAAGAGATCAATGAAACTAAGATCTGGTTCTTTGAAAAGATAAACAAAAGATAAATCTCTATGGTAAAAACTCTCAAGAAAGTGGGTATAGAGGAAACATACCTCAACATAATAAAAGCCATATATGACAAACACACAACTAATATCATACTCAATGACAGAAAGCCAAAACCTTTTCCTCTAAGATGAAGAACAAGACAAGGTTGCCCACTCTTGACACTTTTATTTAACATATTATTGGAAGCCCTAGCCACAACTTGAGCAAGAGAAAAAGGCATCCAAATTGGAAAGGAAGATGTAAAATAGTCAATATTTTCAGGTGACATGATACTATATATAGAAAATCCTGAAGACTCCACCAAAAAAACATTAGAACTAATAAATGAATTCAATAAAGTTGCAGGATACAAAATTAATATATAGAAATCACTTGTGTTTCTATACACTAATAACAAGCTATCAGAAAGAAAATTTAAGAAAACAATCCCATTTAGAATTGCATCAAAAGGAATACAATACCTGGGAATAAATTTAACCAAGGATGTGATAAACCTGTACTCTGAAAACTATAAGAGATGGATGAAAGAAATTGAAGATGACACAAATAAACAGAAATCATACTCATGGACTGGAAGAATCAATATAATTAAAACATCCATACTTCCCAAAGCAATCTACAGATTAAATGCAATCCCTATCAAAATACCAATGGCATTTTTCATGGAACTCAAAGAAAGAATCCTAAAAGTTATATGGAACCACAAAAAAAGACTCCATAGTGAAAACAATCTTGAGAAAGAAGAACAAGGCTGTAGGTATCACACTCCCTGATTTTAAACTATATTACAAAGATATAGCAATCAAAATGGTATGATAATGGCATGAAAAGAGAAACATAGATCAGTGGAACAGAATAGAGAGCCCCAAAATAAACCCACACATATATGGTCCAGTAATCTATGACAAAGGAGGCAAGAATATACAATGGAGAAAAGATAGTCTCTTCAACAAATGGTGTTGGGAAAACTGGACAGATACATGCAAAAGAATGAAACTGGACCACTATCTTACACAATATACAAAAATAAATTCAAAATGAATTAACTAAGGGTGAACCCTAATGTAATGTATGGATTTTGGGTGATAATGTTGTGTCAAGATAGGTTCATGAATTGTAACCTACATTGTATAGCACTCTGTTGGGGATGTTTATAATGGGGGAGTCTATACATGAGTCTTGGCAGAACATATATGGGAAATCTCTGTACTTTTCCCTCAATTTTTCTGTGAACCTAAAAGTACTCTAAAAAATAAAGTCTGCTTTAAAAAATAAGCAATTACTTCCAGGGTGTAGGATACAAGGTCAATGTACAAAAGTCAGTTGCTTTTCTATATACAAGTAATGAGTAATTGGAATTTATAATTAAAAACACAACACCATGTACATTGGAACAAAAAATGAAACACTTAGCTATAAACCTAAAAATATGTTCAAATCTATATGAGGAAAACTATAAAACTCTAATGAAAGATATCAAAGATCTATTAAAAGTAGTGATATTGGTTCGTTTGTACTTTAGTACTTTAGAGTAAACTGAAGTCCACAGGTGGGTAGGCTTACTCCTAATGTGTTGCAACCTACAAAGCAATACCATGATTTCACATACTGAAGGGGTACTATTCTTCATGCTTTGTAATTGACTTCAGATTTACCATGGATCCTTTTCAACTTATGATGGGGTTATGTCCCAATAAACCCATCATAAGTTGAAAAGATTTTAAGTCAAAAACGCTTTTAATACATCTAACCTACCGAACATCATAGTTCAGCCTAGCCCACCTTAAACATGCTCAAAACACTTATATTAGCCTCCAGTTTGGCAAAATCATCTAACACGAAGCCTATTTTATAAGAAATTGTTGAATATCTCATGTAATTGAATACTGTACTGAAACTGAAAAAGAGACTGGTTGTCTGGGTACAGAACAGTAGTAAGTGTATGGGTTGTTTACCCTTGTGATCATGAGGCTAAGCAGGAGCTGTGGCTCACTGCTGCTGCCGAGCATCACAAGAAAGTATTGTCTCACATATCACTACCACAGGAAAAGATCAAAATCTGAACTATGGCTTTTACTGAATGCACATTGCTTTCGTACCATCATAAAGTCAAAAAATCGTTTTAAGTCGAACCATCGTAAGTCGGGGACCATCTCCAGATTTCCGATTACTTCTCAAAATGACTTTTATGTTTGAGTATTCTTCATTTATTCTTTTGCTCATTTATTCATTAATTCATTTAAAACATAGTCTTTAAGTTCCTATCATATTCTAGACACAAAATCTCAGACGCTTATTTCCTTGTCTTGATACTAACTGTGCTAGTAAATTCCTTGGGTATCACCCATATATCAGGCACACTTAAAATGCCAAATGTCCCCAATATTGATTTGTGCTTTGTTTTAAATGGACCATCACCAATTCACCTGGGACTTTAAATTTAGTTGTTCTATGACTACACATATTCTTCCCTCTTACTTAAGCTGGTGTCTTTTATCTGCTTGCAGGCAGCCTTATATGACCATATTATTAACAGTAATAATAAGAACAATAAGAACAACAATAGCAGGAGTAGCAGCCTGCTTACTAAGTGCCAATCACTGATCACTTTTCATTTGTTATCTCATTTAATCCCCACAATACTGAGGATCTAGGATCGATATATACATTTTTAAGATGAAAAAACTGAGATACAGAGGTAAGTAACTCACCCACAGTCACACAGGTAGCCATTATTAGAACTAGGATTTAAACATAGCCATTCTGGCTACAGGAGCCCTCTCCTAATCACTATATTACCTTCACTATAATTTTCAATAGTTCTAGTAATAGCAATGATTATTAAATATAGTATTATGACTCCTAATTTTAGCATTCCAATTGTATGCATGAGTTTGATAACTTTTAGAAACATTGTAGGCCCATTTTATCCTGAACCTTAATTCTGTTACATACTTCCGATGTGTTACTATCTATCATAGTCAGTTGCATAAAGAACTTAGGCATTTAGGTTGTTTCCATCAACTATACTTCAATTAAAAAATAAATAAAATTAGGGCTTCCCTGGTGGCGCAGTGGTTGAGAGTCCGCCTGCCGATGCAGGGGACACGGGTTCGTGCCCCCCCCAGTCTGGGAAGATCCCACGTGCCGTGGAGTGGCTGGGCCCGTGAGCCATGGCCACTGGGCCTGCGTGTCTGGAGCCTGTGCTCCACAATGGGAGAGGCCACAACAGTGAGAGGCCCGCGTAGCGCAAAATAAAATAAAAAATAAAGAAAGAAAGAAATAAAATTAAATTTAAAATGAAAAAAAAAAGAACTAAAGCAGAAACAGTGTCTGGCCAAATGTCATACCCACCTTTGGCACCATAACTGGCCAAGGATATAACCATATGATACTAACACAGCAGCCTCCATCATGACTCTATGGATAGTGTATGAGGCAGTTCTCGTAAGAGTGCAGTTTCCAGGGACTTCCCAGGTGGTGCAGTGGTTAAGAATCCACCTGCCAATGCAGGGGACATGGGTTTGATCCCTGGTCCGGGAAGATCCCACACGCCATGGAGCAACTATGCCCATGCACCTCAACTACTGAGCCCATGTGCCGCAACTACTGAAGCCCGTGTGCTCTAGGGCCCATGTGCCACAACTACTGAGCCTGCATGCTGCAACTACTGGAGCCCATGCACCTAGCCTGTGCTCCACAACAAGAGAAACCACCGCAATGAGAAGCCCGTGCACTGCAACAAAGAGTAGCCCCTGCTCACCACAACTAGAGAAAGCCCTTGTGCAGCAATGAAGACCCAACGCAGCCAAAAAAATAAATAAATAAAATAAATTTTAAAAATATGAAAAAAAGAGTGCAGTTTCCATAACTTGAAAGGGATCTGCACAGATCAGATGGAAAATCCAAATATGCAAAATAAAACAGAAAAACTTCTCATCCTTTCCTATATCCCTTCTCCATGGTGGCTACTGAGATCTCTAAAGCTCCACAAAACATAGCCTAAAACTTATATAGGGGAAGACAATTGGATTGAGAATCAAAGGTGAATTTGAATTCAAAATACTGTGACTTTGAACAACTCATTTGAACATTCTGACCCTCAAAACACAGGGGTAAAATGATTACCCTTAGCTTGTGTGTTAATCCAATGAAATACAAATGGGTTTATGGATATTAACTATTTTGGAAGTTGGATATGATTATTGTACTCTTCAGACATACATTCAACGCAATTCCTATCAAAATTCCAATGGCATTTTTCTTTTGAGGTACGCGGGCCTCTCACTGCTGCGGCCTCTCCTGCTGCAGAGCACAGGCTCCTGACGCATAGGCCAAGTGGCCATGGCCCACGGGCCCAGCTGCTCCGCGGCACGCGGTATCCTCCCGGACCAGGGCACGAATCCGCACCCCCTGCATCGGCAGGTGGACTCCCAACCACTGCACCACCAGGGAAGCCCCCAATGGCATTTTTTATAGAAATAAAAAAATCAAACCTAAAATTTATATGGAACCACAAAAGACCCTGAATAACCAAAGCAATCCTGATAAACAAGAACAAAGACAGAGGCATCAAACGTCCTGATTTCAAACTATACTACAAAGCTATAGTAATCAAAAAAATATGGCTCTGGAATAGAAACAGACACATAAGTCAACAGAATATAATTCAGAGCACAGAAATAAACCCATACATATGTGGCCAACTATTCTTTTACAAGTATGCCAAGTATATTAAATGGAGGAAAATATAATCTCCTTATTAAATGGTGATGGGAAAACTGGATATCCATATGCAAAAGAATGAAACTTGACCTCTACCTTACACCACTGACAAAAATTAACTCAAGATGGATTAGACTCAAATGTGAGACTTGAACAAATAAAACATCTAGAAAAATAATCATGGGGAATATGCTCCTTGACATTAGTCTTGGCAACAATTTTTTTGGATGTGATACCAAAAGCATCAGTAACAAAAGGAAAAATCAACAAGTGGGACTACATCAAACTAAAAATCTTCTGAAAAGAAAACAATCAACAAAATGAAAAGGCAACCTACAGAATGGAAGAAAATATTTGCAAACCATCTATCTGATAAGGGGTTAATATCCAAAATATAAAAGGAACTCATACAACTCAATAACAAAAATTTTTTAAAAATGATAATAATCCGATTTTTAAATGGGGAAAGGATCTGAATAGACATTTTTCCAGAGAAGATATAGAAATGGTCAACGGGTAAATGAAAAAATGCTCAACATCACAAATCATCAGGGAAATGCAAATCAAAACCACATTGAGATATCAGTTCACACTTGTTAGAATGACTATTTTCAAAAAGACAAGTGCCAGTCAGGATGTACAGAAAAGGGAACACTTGTGTACTGTTGATGGAAATGTTAATTGGTACAGCCTTTATGGAAAACATATGGAAGTTCCTTAAAAAATTAAAACAGAACTACCATATGATCTAGAAGTCCCACTTCCAGGTATATATATCTGAAGGAAATGAAATCACTATCTCAAAGACATCTACACTCCCATATTTATTGCAGCATTATTCACAATAGCCAAAACTGGAAACAACTGTTTGACAATGGATGAATGGATAAAGAAGATGCTGTATGTACATGTATACGTGTGTATATATTTACACATATAATGGAATATTATTCAGCCATAAAAATGAAGAAAATCCTGCCATTTGTGACAATATGGATGAAGCTTAAGGGCATTATGCTAAGTGAAATAAGTCAGACAGAGAAAGACAAATACTGTAAGATATCAAGTATGTTAAACATAAAAAAAAGAAAAACAACATTTACAGAAACAGAGAGTAGATTGGTTGTTGCCAGGGGCGGCAGATTTGGAAAATGGGTGAAGGTGGTCAAAGGGTACAAAATTCCAGTTATACGATGAGTGAGTCCTGGGGATCTAATATACGACATGGTGACTATAGTTAACAATACAATATTGTCTACTTGAAAGTTGCTAGAAGAGTAACTCTTCAAAGTTCTCACCACACATACACCTATGTGAGGTAATAGATGCATTAACTAACTCTATTGTGGTAGTCATTTCACAGTACAGACAGTCCCTAACATATGATAATTTGACTTAATGATATTTTGACTTTATGACGGTGGAAGAGCTATATGCATATAGTAGAAACTGTACTTCAGATTTTGAATTTTGGCCTTTTCTCAGATAGTGATACACAGACCTATTCTCTCTCCTGTCGCTGGGCAGCAGCAGTGGGCCACAGCTCCCAGTCAGCCATGCAGTTATGAGGATAAACAACCCATACACTTACCACCATTCCGTACCCAGAAAACTATTCTGTTTTTCACTTTAATTACACTATTCAATAAATTACATGAGAAAAACAAATATCGTATATTAACGCATATATGTGGAATCTAGAAAAATGGTGCAGATGAACCTATCTGCAAAGCAGAAATAGAGATGCAGGCATAGAGAACAAACGTATGGATTCAAAGGGGGGAAAGGGCAGGATGGGATGAATTGGGATATTGGGATTGACATATATATGCTACTATGTATAAAACAGATAACTAATGAGAACCTACTGTATAGCACAAGGAACTCTACTCAGTGCTCTGTGGTGACCTAAATGGGAAGGAAATCCAAAAAGGAGCAGATATATGTATACATATAGCTGATTCACTTTGCTGTACACCAGAAACTAACACAACATTGTAAAGCAACTATACTCCAATAAAAATAAATAAATAAATAATAAATTAAAAAATAACATGAGATACTCAACATTTTCTGAAATAGGCTTTATGTTAGATGATTTTGCCAAACTATTGACTACAGGAAGTGTTCTGAGCACATTTAAGGTAGACTAGGCTATGCTATGATGTTCGGTAGGTTAGGTGTATTAAATGCCTTTTTGACTTAATGATATTTTTCAACTTAAGATGGGCTTATTGGGACCTAAGTTGAGGACGATTTGTATATATGTATATCAGATCATCATGTTGCACCTTAAACCTATGCAATGTTATATGTCAATTATATCTCAATAAAGCTAAAAATAAAAAAAGATAAACGTAACTAAATGATAAGGTACACATGATTAGCCAGAGCACTCTCCAGAAACCTTAATGAGATTTTTTAACTGCTCAATCTGTGGGCTGAAATGTCAATTGCCACAACTCTCATGATATAATAGATAACAAGAACAGTGGGATTGAAGATTGCCCAAATAATTAAGGGTTACAAAGGCAGTATATTTAAAAGGAATGATTTTGCAGGTGCTATGATGATCTTTTTAATGAGTCAGCTTGACTAAGCTACAGTCCCCAGCTATTCAATCAAACACTAATCTAGGTGATGCTGGGAAGGGCTTTAAGGAAGATTATTCTGGGTGACTTACATGGGACTGACTACATATATAATTTGTAAGACCTCAGAAGCATGGCTGAGGCTTCCCTGAGAGAGAAGAAATTCTACCTGGGTCTAGGCCATTGCCCACAATCACATAATTCAATTTCTTGATTGTGTGTGTATGTGTATGTTCTATCTACCTACATATCCTACAAGTTCTGTTTCTGCTGTTGAATGCTGACTGACGTAAGTGTGTGCCCGTGCCCACATGCACACACCTACCCCTCAGGCCCCAATTCCTCTAAGAGTTGTTGGCATCCCATCTCTCTTTACCTTTAAAGGACTTTGCTCCTGCAGGTATCTACTCTTTCTCCTGTATCTTCAATACTCTATACCTCTCTGCTGGATTGTCTTCCTTAGCATTCAAACATTTCCTGGGATCTCACAGTTTCCTAGATCTCCAATTATAGTACTAATTTTTAGTACTGTTGTCAATGATTGGGTAGACAACTCTGCTGACCTGTGAATTCAGTATTAAGAAGTATGATTTTTTTCAGATATAAGCTGAATTATCTAATAATAGCTTTATTAACAATAAAGGTGATATTTTGTTCGCTAACCGTGGATTCTTTGCGTTGTCTCTTAATTGGCTCAGAACTTGGTCAGGGCAGAGGGTATTATTTATTTATCACATTGCAAAACCCCCAAAAGTTTAGGACTTGGAACAGTACATTCAAAATAATTTTTTGTATTATTATAATGATCAGTCATATTTTGAAATCATGAGTACAAAGGATGCCTATTTGGTGTTCTCTTCTGGGAATTGCCTACTTGACTAATAAGGCTGAACTTCTAGAAACCATATATTTGATTTTGTCACCATGCTTCTGGCTATAATAGATTGTTGTGGAGGTGGGCAGCTGACACAAGTTGAGGTATTCAGTGTCTCCTTGGGCTTAGAAAAGGTGGAAGGGGGAAGAGAGTGAGAGAGAAGGTGTGGACAGTGCATCATGGGAATTAAAATTAATATGTACAAAGTTATAGGGTATAAAACTTACGATACTTTCATGGAATGATAAACAGTGTTCCACTAATGGAATTTGGAATACATGAGAAGCATGGAAAGAGATTTGAGTGTAGAAAGATAGTTTGAAGTCAGATCATGAAAAGCCTTAGTCCATGAATAGTATGGAAGTTTTCCTGAATCGTATAGGTTTCTTCTGAGGAATTTTTATCATGAGAATGGTACTATTACATGATGCATGCAAAAATGTTTGGAAGACCATGAGATTGGAGGCAGAGACAGTATTTCAGAGACCACTGCAATTGTTCAAGTCTGACTTCAGGAACAGCAATAGAAAAAAAAAGAGAAGGTAGATTAATGAGATCTTTAGAACATAAAAAATTGGGGTAGTTGGTGATAAACTAAAGTCGCATATTTATTTATTCAACAAATATGACTATTGTGTGTTAGTTACTCACAAAATACTAGAACTCAAAGGTACCTTCGATAATTTAGTTCAGTGCCTTCATTACCAAGCTGAGCAAACTGAGGCCAAGAAAAGAGAAGCAATTCCTAAGATAACAATAAATTAGTGAAGTGAAGAACTGAGATTAGAACAGTCTTCTATTTATTAGTGAAAGGGTAAGGTTTTTTCCTTCCAAAACACATTAATATTTATAGCAAAAATATTTTCTATTTTAAAATGAGGGAAATTGCATCTCCTACCAGTTAACTCTAAAGAATTCTGATAAAATATTTTGCCTGACCATATGTGCGTGGGTTTATCTCTGGGCTTTCTATCCTGTTCCATTGATCTATATTTCTGTTTTTGTACCAGCAATCCCACTACTGGGCATATACCCTGAGAAAACCATAATTCAAAAAGAGTCATGTACCAAAATATTCATTGTAGCTCTATTTACAATAGCCAGGACATGGAAGCAACCTAAGTGTCCATCAACAGATGAATGGATAAAGAAGATGTGGCACATATATACAATGGAATATTACTCAGCCATAAAAAGAAACGAAATTGAGTTATTTGTAGTGAGATGGATGGACCTAGAGTCTGTCATACAGAGTGAAGTAAGTCAGAAAGAGAAAAACAAATACCGTATGTTAACACATATATATGGAATCTAAGGGAAAAAAATGTCATGAAGAACCTAGTGGTAAGACAGGAATAAACACACAGACCTACTAGAGAATGGACTTGAGGATATGGGGAGGGGGAAGGGTAAGCTGGGACAAAGTGAGAGAGTGGCATGGACATATATACACTACCAAACGTAAAATTGATAGCTAGTGGGAAGCAGCCGCATAGCACAGGGAGATCAGCTCGGTGGTTTGTGACCACCTAGAGGGGTGGGATAGGGAGGGTGGGAGGGAGGGAGACGCAAGAGGGAAGAGATATGGGAACATATGTATACGTATAACTGATTCACTTTGTTATAAAGCAGAAACTAACACACCGTTGTAAAGCAATTATACTCCAATAAAGATGTTTAAAAAAAGTAACTGAGATTAAACTTCAAAAAAAATATTTTGCCTGTCTAAAACATGTAAATATAAACAATTTTCCCAGTTTAATTTCTACTAATTAAAGGGAAAAATCTACCTACCTCCTTAAAGCTGTAGAGGACAGCAACTATAGAAGATTTATGAAGGCATTTGGAAGGACATATGCTTAGAGAGTCTATCCAAAGCATAATATGAATAGAAAAGAGAAAAAAGCAAATGAAAGTCATATTAGCAAGTATAAAATGCATGCTGCTTAAATCTCACATTTAGACATCCTTGGTTCCAAACCAAAAAGATTAAAATGTTGGCATTTCTCGTAATTGTTGTGTGAATGAAATGAGAACATGCATAAAGCATATATTCCACACCTGGCCCACTTTAGCAACACAATAAAAGGAGGCTACTGTTACTGTTGATGGTTTCATTGTTATTATTTGCACATAATCAGGCAGACATTATTCACAATGAAAAATGATTTCTATGATTTCTGGATTTGTTAGCATCTGTGTATCCTTCACATTGATTTAAATAAGTTCAGTTCAGTTTAGTAGCTACTGATAACAAACTATGTGCTAACCACTTTTCTAGCCACTGGAATTAAAAGAAAAATTAGTCCTTTTTCCAAAGTCATAGTCAATTGAGAAAGTTATTCATATGTAATGGATTATATTAAGAAAAGATATATGTGCAAGGATAAGTATGATATGGGAGCAGAGATGGTTATCATTACACCTGCCTAAAGGTGTATAAGGATGCTTCTTAAATGTGGGATGCTTATACTACATTGTCAGAGATAAAGAGACATTATCCAGGCCAATGAGATTCCAGGTGGATGGAAGAGCAAGAGCAAAAGTACAGAGGCACAATGTAGTATGGTACATTTTAGAAATTATAAAGGAAAACACTGGAGTAAGTGTATGTATACATATACTGATACTTACATACATACATATATATGTGTGTGTGTGTATATATATACATATATACACACATATACATATACACATATATCCATACATATACACACATATATACATATATATCCATACATATATCCACCCTGTGTGGGTATATATAAATACACACACACACACACACACACACATATATATCTCCACCCTATCCCACACTTATTCCAGTGTTTTCCTTTACAATTCAGAAAATATATATTTTATGTAATAAGTGAATACTAAGAACATTTTTGTACCAAAAATGAGAATATAAATGAAATGGACAAATTCCTATAAAGATGCAAACTACCAAAACTGACTAAGTAAGAAATGGAAGATTTGAATAGATTTTTAATAATATATATGTGTATACAACCTGGCTCTATCGCTGCTCTGTCCGTGCCTTGACACTGGAGCCACTGCCACAGCAGTATCACCTGTATCCCAACCTCAGAGCCACTGTTGCTCCGTGAATGCCTGCACTCTGGACTCTGGCTCTGTAACCAGTCCACAAGGGACTGTGCCTTGCAAACCTATAGCAATGCTGCAGTGAGAGGACCTGAGCACCAGGCACTGGAACCACCAGCAGCCTGAACTCTGGAGCCATAGTCCCTCCAAGTATGTTCATGCATACACAAATATACATACACAAACCCGTGCTACTCGATAGCAAAACAAACAGTCTGATTGAAAAATGGGTAGAGGAACTAAATAGACATTTTCCCCAAAAAAGACATACAAATGGCCAAGAAGTACTTGAAAATGTGCTCAACTTCATTAATAATCATTAGGGAAATGTAAATCAAAACTACAATGGGGTATCACCTCACATCTGTTAGGATGGCTATTAAATGAAAGACATAACAAGTATTAGCAAGGATGGAGAAAAAGGAACCCTTATATACCTTTGTTGGAAATATAAACTGTTCCAGCCATTATGAAAAGCAGTATAGGTATCCCTCCAAAAATTAAAAGTAGAACTACCATATGAACTAGCAATCCCACTTCTGGGTATATATGCAAAGCAAATGAAATCAGGATCTCAAAGAGATATCTGTACTCCCATGTTCACAGCCAGGATATGGAATATATGGCTATATGTGGTATATACATACACACACACAATGGAATATTATTCAACCTTTAAAAAGAAGGAAATCCTGGGACTTCCCTGGTGGTCCAGTGGTTAAGACTCCACGCTCCTAATGCAGGCGGCCTGGGTTCGATTTCTGCTCAGGGAACTAGATCACACACGCTGCAACTAAAAGATCCGACATGCCACAGCTAAAAGGTCCGACATGCCACAACTAGGACCCGGTACAGCCAAATAAATAAATAAATAAATAAATAAATATTTAAAAATAAAAATACAATAAAATGAAAAGACAGAAATCCTGCCATTTGTGGCAACATGGATGAACCTAGAAGGTATCATGCTATGTGGAATAAGACAGCCACAGAAAGACAAATACTGTATTACCTCACATGTGGAATATAAAAAAGTTGAACTCATAGAAGCAGAGTAGAATGGTGGCTTCTAGGAGCTAGGAGGGAGGTCTTGGGCAAAAGAGGAGATGTTGGTCAAAAGTGTACAAACTTTCAGTTATAAGATGAATAAGTTTTGGAGACCTAATGTATAGCATGCTGACTCTAGTTAATAATAATATACTGTATACTTGAAATTTGCCAGGAGGGTAGATATCAAGTGTTCTCACCACAAATAAACAGGTAACTATGAGATGGTAGATTTGTTACTTCTCTTGGTTTTGGCAATTATTTTACAATGTATTTATATAATAAAACATCACACTGTATACTGTAAATATATATAATTTTCATTTGTTAATAGTTCCTCAATAAAGCCGGAGGGAAAATGCTAATTATTGGTAAGAACAGTAAAGTTTGTGGCATTTTAACTTACTCCAGTTTCATCTTCTCTTCCCTATATCTGCAGTAGCCATGAAAATAACAGAGTGCTTCCTAGGTATTGGTGTCCAGTACTGGAGGGAACAGAACAGACCTCATTCATAATAATTATAATTACAGTTGCCCCTTTAACAACACACAGGTATGAACTGTGCAGGTCCACTTATGTGTGGATTTTTTTCAATAGTAAATACAACAGTACTACATGATCCGCACTTGGTAGAATCTGTGGCTGCAGAACTGTAGATATGGAAGGACCATGGATATGGAATGCCAACTATAAGTTATACCCGAATTTGCAACTGCATTGAAGGTTGGCACCCCTAACCCCCACATTGTTCACAGGTCAACTGAAATTATTTGCTCTGACCTGTATGGTGACTTCTTGGAATATCTGCTCCAAAGACTTGTCTTTATTTCACTTAACTGGGAACTGGCCTAGTGTTAAGGCTCCAATAGGCTCAGGGGGTATTTGTTGTATACATTTACAGGCTAATGTCTTAGGTTGCTTCTGCCTGAGGTGACAGATAAAGTTTCCGCCAATCAATACAATAACCAGATACCTTGGGAGGAAAGGGTGGGGAATGAGATGTTCAGAGGACCTTGGAAACATTAAATATATTCCTGGCAATCTAGAAAGCCACACATGTGCTCAGTGCTGTGTACATGTTCAGGGAAGACCTGAGAAGGCCCTATGATTTCATCTCCTGCTTACTTGAAGCACTATGGAATCAGTAAGTAAAGGCTAACCTATGTGTACACTGCCTAGCTATGTGATAAAGGCATGCTTCAACACACACAGATAGTCCCTGGGCAAAGAATGGAAGATTTTTTTTGGCTATAGGTGTTTAAAGAAACCTCTGTACAATTATTAGTTGACCACTGAGCTAACAGAGCAGAGTCTTCAGTGACCACACTTGAAAAATAATACAGACATTACAGCATTTAGTACAGGTAAGTCACTAAACAAACAAATAACAAAAAATAGAATAAGCAGTAGCAACAACAAATCCTGGGAAGGGAAAAGAATATGCTATTTAGAGTAGGCACATCATAATCAAAAAGGCCATCTAAAAAATTAGGCAGAGAAATAAAAAGACGTACAACCTATACACAGGGAAAAAATATCAATAGAAACTGCCTGAGGAAGCCCATTGGACTTTCTAAAGAAAGACTTTACATCAGATGTTTAAATATATCAAATAAACTGAAGGAAACTATGTCTAAAGAACTAAAAAATGTAGGGAAATGATGTTTCACTAAATTGAGAATATTAATAAAGTGAAAAAATTATCAAAAAGAGAAAAACAGAAATTTTGGAGTTGAAGAGTAAAATAACTGAAATGAAAAATTAACTAGAGGTTCTCAAAATCAGATTGTGGAAGGCAGAAGATAGTTTCAGTGAGCATGCAGATTGGTCAGTTGAGCTTATCCTGTCAACAACAGTAAGAAAAGAGAATGAAGCAAAATGAATAGGGCCTCAGAACCTTAGGCACATCATTAATGGTACCAACACATGCACAGTGGTAGTCCCAGAAAGAGAGGAGAAAAAGGTATGGGGAAAAATCTATTTAGAGAAGTAAATGCTGAAAACGTCCCAAATTTGATGAAAAGTATTAATCTACACATCCAAGAAGCTCAATAATCTCAAAGTAGGATAAACTGAAAGAGAGCTATACCTAGACATGTCATAATCAATTTGTGAAAAACTAATGATAAAGACAATCATGAAAGCAGCAGGAGTGATCCACCATATACAAGAAAATCACAATAAGATTAATAGTTGATTTCTCATCAGAAACCATGGAGGCCAGAAAGAAGTGGGATTACAATTTAATGTACTTAAAGAAAACATAGTATGTTACAAATTCTATAACTGGCAAAACTATCCTTTAAAAATGAAGGAGAGGGACTTCCCTGGTGGTGCAGTGGTTGGGAGTTCACCTGCCAATGCAGGGGACGCGGGTTCGGGCCCTGGGCCGGGAGGATCCCACATTCCGTGGAGCAGCTGGGCCCGGGTGCCGCAGCTACCGAGCCTGTGCTGCAACTAGAGAAAGCGCAGCAGCAAGGACCCAACTCAGCCAAAAATAAATAAATTAATTATTTTTAAAAAATGAAGGAGAAATTAAGACATTGCTAGGTAAAAACCAAACAAACAAACAAACAATGAGAGTTTGTCTTTATCAGATCTGCCTACAACAAATATTAAAGGCAGTCCTTCAGCCTAAAATAAAAGGATCCTAGACAGTAACTCAATTCTACATAAAGAAATAAAGAACACTAAAAAGGTAACTACATAGGCAAATATATTTTTATATAAAGGAAAAAGTATTTTTCTTTATAAATTCTTTTTTACTATTTGATTTAAAACACAATTTCATAAATCATAAGTCTAGGTTGATGGGTATACAATGTATAAAAATATGTAATCTGTGACAATAACAGGATACAGGTGGAGTGGCGAATGGAGATATACAGGAGCAGACATCTGTGTACTATTGAAGGTAAGTTGGTATTAGCATGTTCTAGGCTGTTATATATTTAAGATGTTATTTGTAATTTCCTGGGCAACCACTAAGAAAATAACTCAAAAATACAGTAAAAATATAGAAAAAAGTAAGATTAAAACAGTACACAAGAAAATATCAAAAACAAACAGCAAAATGGCAGAAGTCCCTCCTTATCAGCAATTACTTGAAATAAATATGGATTAAACTCTCCAATTAAAAGAGAGAGATTACCCCCACACCTATAGTCAATCTTTAACAAAGGAGGCAAGAATATATTCAATACAAGGAGAAAAGACAGTCTCTTCAGCAAGTGGTGTTGGGAAAGCTGGACAGCCACATATAAATCAATGAATTTAGAACACACCCTCACACCATACACAAAAATAAACTCAAAATGACTTAAGGACTTAAATATAAAACATGACACCAGGGCTTCCCTGGTGGCGCAGTGGTTGAGAATCTGCCTGCCAATGCAGGGGACACGGGTTCGAGCCCTGGTCTGGGAAGATCCCACATGCCGCGGAGCAACTAGGCCCGTGAGCCACAACTACTGAGCCTGTGTGTCTGGAGCTTGTGCTCCACAACAAGAGAGGCCGCAATAGTGAGAGGCCCGCGCACCACGATGAAGAGTGGCCCCCACTCGCTGCAACTAGAGAAAGTTCTGGCACAGAAATGAAGACCCAACACAGCCATAAATGAATAAATGAATAAATGAATGAATGAATGAATAAATAAATAAATAAATAAAATGACATCATAAAGCTCCCAGAAGAGAGTTTTAGGCAAAACATTCCCTGACATAAATTGTAGCAGTTTTCTTAGGTCAGTCTCCCAAGGCAAAAGAAAAAATAGCAAAAATAAACAAATCAAACCTAATCAAACTTATAAGCTTTCACATAGCAAAGGAAACCATAAATAAAACAAAAAGATAACCTACAGAATGGGAGAAAGTATTTTCAAATGATGCTACTGACAAGGGATTAATTTCCAAAAGTACAAACAGCTCATACAGCTCAATATCAAAAAAACAAACAACCCAATCCAAAACTGGGCAGAAGACCTAGATAGACACTTCTTCAAAGAAGACATACAGATGGCCAAAAGGCACATGAAAAGATGCTCAACATTGCTAATTATTAGAGAAATGAACATCAAAACTACAATGAGGTATCACCTCACACCAGTCAGAATGGCCATCATCAAAAAGTCTACAAATAATAAATACTGGAGAGGATGTGGAGGAAAGGAAACCCTCCTACACTGCTGATGGGAATGTAAATTGGTGCAGTCACGATGAAGAACAGTATGCAGGTTCCTTAAAAAACTAAAAATAGAGCTACCATATACTCTAGCAATCCCACTCTTGGGCATATATCTGGAGAAAACTCTAATTCAAAAAGATGCATGCACCCCAGTGTTCATTGCAGCACTATTTACAATAGCGCAGACATGGAAGCAACCTAAGTGTCCATTGACAGACGAATGGATAAAGAAGACGTGGTTTATGTATACAATGGGATATTACTCAGCCATAAAAAAGAATGAAATAATGTCATTTGCAGCAACATGGATGGACCTAGAGATTATCATACTAAATGAAGTAAGTCAGACAAAGAAAGACAAATATCATGTGATATCACTTATATGTGGAATCTAAAACAAACGATACAAATGAACTTATCTATGAAACAGAAATAGACTCCCAGACATAGAAAACAAACTTATGGTTACCAAAGGGGAAAGAGGGGGAGGGATAAATTAGCAGTTTGGGATTAACAGATACATACTACTATATATAAAACTGATAACCAACAAGGTCGTACTGTATAGCACAGGGAACTATATTCAATATCTTGTAATAACCTATAATGGAAAAGAATCTGAAATATATATATAAATATCAATATCAATATCTATATCTATATATATATATAGCTCAATCACTTTGATGTACACCAGAAACTAATACAACATTGTAACTCAACTATATCTCACTTAAAAAATAATAAAATAAAAGAGAGATTGGCACAACAGATTAGAAAACATGATCCAACTATATGCTGTCTATGGGAGATTAATTTTAGATCCAAGGACACAAATATGTTGAAAATTAAAGAATGAAAAAAGACATTCCATGAGAATAACATCCTACAGAAAGCTGGAGTGGCTACACTAATATCAGACTAAATAAAATTTAAGTCAAAAATTGTTATGAGTTAAGGAAGCATGGATGGATCTAGAGACTGTCATACAGAGTGAAGTAAGTCAGAAAGAGAAAAACAAATATTGTATATTAACGCCTATATGTGGAACCTAGAAAAATGGTACAGATGAACCGGTTTGCAGGGCAGAAATAGAGACACAGATGTAGAGAACAAATGTATGGACACCAAGGGGGGAAAGTGGCGGGGGTGGGGGTGGGGGTGGTGGGATGAATTGGGAGATTGACATATGTACACTAATATACATATTAGTGTATAAAATAGATAACTAATAAGAACCTGCTGTATAAATAAATAAATTAAAAAATTTTTTTAAGTTAAGGAAGAACATTATATATTTATAAACATGTCAATCCACCAAGAAGATATAATAATTACAAACACATACACACTTAATAACAGAGTCCCCAAAACGTTTGCAGCAAAAACTGGCAGAATTGAATGTGGAAATAGATATTCTATAATAAGAAGAATTCTTTCAATAATAAATAGAAAATCTAGACATTACCAGTGAGGAAATACTCGATTGAACAATACCATATACCAAACAGCCCTAACAGACATCTATAGAAGACTTCATCCAACAAAAGCAGAATATACACTTTTTCAAGTTCACATAGTACATTTCCAGGATAGACTACATGTTAGGCCACTAATTAAGTCTATACAAATTTCAAAAGATTAAAATCATACAAAGTATCTTCTCCAGGCAAATGGAATGAAAATAGGGAAACTGGAAAGTTCACAAATATGTGGGAATTAAACAACACAGTCTTAAACATCCAATGGGTCAACGAAGTGATCATAAGGGAAAGTAGAAAATACTTTGAAGAGAACAAAAACACTCTAGCATAGCAAAATGTGTGGGATATAGTGAAAGCACAGCTCGGAGGGAAATTTCTAGCTGTGAAAGCCTCCATTAAAATTAAGCAAGATATCAAATCAGTAACCTACATTACAACTTAAGGAACTAGTAAAAGAGCAAACTAAACCCAAAACTAGAAGAAGAGAGGAAATAATAAAGATTACAGCAGAGATAAATGAAAAACAATACAGAGAATTAATAAAAATAAAAGTTGGTTCTTCAAAAAAACCAAAATTGACAAATCTGTAGCTAGAATGACTCAATAAAAGAAGACTCAAATTACTAAAATTGAAAGTGAAAGTGGGGTTATTACTACTGACCTTTCTAAAACAAAATGAATTATAAAACAATACTATAAACAATTGTACACCAACAAATTATTTAACCTAGATAATATAGATGAATTACTAAAAACACAAAAACTACCAAAAGTGACTTAAAAAGGCAGAAAATCTGAAGAGAATAATAACACGTAAAGATTTTGAGTCAGTAATCATAAACCTCCCAACAAATCAATCCCAGGGCTTCACTGGGTAAATACCAATATAAGATGATGGTACTCTTCCTAATTAATTCTACGAGGCCATCAATACGCTGATACCAAACCCAGGAAAAGATACCACAAGAAAAAGTAAACTACAGACCAATAACGCTTATGAATATAGATGAAAAATCCTAAACAAAACACTAGCAAACCAAATCCAGCAGCATTTTCAAATGCAGCATGACCAGCTGGGATTTATACCAGGAATGCAATGGTGGTTCAACATATAAACTCAAAGTTATACAGCACATTAACAGAATCAAGGAAAAAAACCCACAAATGATCATTTCACTTGGTACAGAAAGAAAAAAAAACACTTGACAAAATCCAATAACATTTATGATAAAAAAAGAAACACCACCCAACATACTAGGAATAGAAGTGAACTTCCTCAAACATGATAAACAGAATATATGAAAATCTCATAGGTAACATCACACTCTATGACTACAATCCGGTGCTGAAATAAACAACAGTGTTCCCAATTATGGAGCCAAACCAAGTTCTATGGTAAAATAAAATGAGAAAACTTTTCCGTTTTACCTTACTTGGCGTTGCATCTTTGTGCTCAGCTGAGGTCTCCTAAGGCTTCCAGCCAATGATGTGAGTATGTCTGGTTATAAATTCTGGCACATTCCTGTGGAAGGTGAGACTCCTGTAGTAAGTAACTTTGGCTTGAGGATTCCTCCCCATCAACCTGGCCAAACCTCTCCCAGAAATGCAGTGCAGTATGAAACTCCACCCAGTTTTCACTTCTCCCCCTTCCCATTCTTCATATAGGTCACACCTGCTTTATCATCTGAAGCTCTCCTATCTACACCTGATTATTTTCCCCAATAGACCTCCGGCATATCTAAACATGCCTCAGTGTCTGCTTCTCCGTGGACCTGAGCTAATATACTCTGCATGCTCCAATTACACGTATCTCTTTTACGTATCACTGTATTATGGCACTTACCATACTGTACTCTAATGATAATTTCTTTATCTTCACTCTCAGCAGGCTTCAACCTTGGTGAAAGTAGGTGCTGCACTGTATTCATCTTTGTAATCCTCAGAACCCAGCCTATTGCCTAGAACTACAGTCCAGTATTTATCTTTTCCCATCTTCATACAACTGAAGGTTATGTTATTTAGATAACAGTGGCCTACTGGCTGTGAGTGATGGTGGCTTACAAGGCAGAGCCGCATGTTACAAATGGTTTACAGATGTATGAAGATATCATCAGGTTAACTAACTGGGACCTGAGGCAGCTGCATCTACTGAGCTGCCTTGTCTATTTATCCCAGGGGCTGTACAAATATCATCTTTCTATTGGTGCTATGACATGAAATAGTTTAGAAAATGTCATTATAGAATATACCAGAATCTGCGTCAGAGGACATTCCTGCAATTTGCAAAAAAAAATTAGTTGTAGTGGATTTTGATGTGTCCATCCCCTCCCACAATGGAAGTCCCTGACTGCACATTGTAGTAGTTCGTTAACTGTTTAATGAATGAAATATGTTTCACTCTGCACAAAAATTTTTAAATTGCAATAAATAGGTATAATCACATAGTGGGCTTAATAAACATTTGCTAAACTGAAAATTGAAACTGAAAGTAGAAAATACTAGGATGAGAATGAGCTTCACGCTTTCAGGTGAACTTCATAACTTCCTGTTATCAAATTGAGATATTTGTAGTGAGGTGGATGGACCTAGAGTCTGTCATACAGAGTGAAGTAAGTCAGAAAGAAAAAAACAAATACCGTATGCTAACACATATATATGGAATCTAAGGAAAAAAAAAAAAAGGTCATGAAGAACCTAGGGGTAAGACGGGAATAAAGACACAGACCTACTAGAGAATGGACTTGAGGATATGGGGAGGGGGAAGGGTAAACTGTGACAAAGTGAGAGAGTGGCATGGACATATATACACTACCAAACGTAAAATAGATAGCTAGTGGGAAGCAGCCGCATAGCACAGGGAGATCAGCTCGGTGGTTTGTGACCACCTAGAGGGGTGGGATAGGGAGGGTGGGATAGGGAGGGTGGGAGGGAGGGAGACGCAAGAGGGAAGAGATATGGGAACATATGTATATGTATAACTGATTCACTTTGTTATAAAGCAGAAACTAACACACCACTGTAAAGCAATTATACTCCAATAAAGATGTTAAAAAATTATCATAATTAATTGGCTCTGCCTTTGGATGGATTTTCTGCTAAAGGGGGTTATTTTGACAAAGATCAAAGTTCTGAATAAAGTCTTAATGCAAACTGGAAAAAATATGCCTGAAGGAATTTATATGCATGAATAATCCATAATAATGAATTGGCAAATAGGATCCTGGGTGAAAACATGACTTTAGAAATTATGAGGCTCCTCATTTAATTTTCAATATGTTAAACCTGATTGCTAGATAGAATCATGAAGCACTGAAGCTTGAAGGGGCCTCAGAGATCTAGTCCTGCTGCCTCATTTTATAGAGAGAGAAATGGGGACTCTGAGAAAAGTGACTGGGCAAAAAGGTTGCAGAATGAATTGGTGACATAGTCAAAAATAGAACTAAGGGGCTTCCCTGGTGGCACAGTGATTGAGAGGTTCGTGCCCCAGTCCGGGAAGATCCCACATGCCGCGGAGCGGCTGGGCCCGTGAGCCATGGCCGCTGAGCCTGCGCGTCCGGAGCCTGTGCTCCGCAATGGGAGAGGCCACAGCAGTGAGACGCCCGCGTACCGCAAAAAAAAAAAAAAATAGAACTAAAATTTTTTGGATCTTAGTCCAGTGTTTTGGTCTGTCTTCTCAGAATTATTGTTCTAGGAAATATTAATATTTAAGGTCACTGATAAAATGTCTCCCACAGGAGGTATATAACTGGCAAGAAACCAAATTGGTGGGAAAAGGCAAGGATTAAACAGAGGAGTAGCTGAGGAGGAACCAGATTCTGAAGAAAGAGGAAAAAGGAGGTTTTTGCTGCATCCCTTACAATTGGACCCAAGCAAGATATACATGATAGTATGTTTTTTTCAGAACCCAGACTTATGTGTGGTTATAAATTATGTCATTTTTTATTAATGTATACTTCACATACAATAAAAATCATACTTTTGTTGTACGTTGCTGTGAAATTTCACAAATGTACATAGTCATATAACTATGGCAACATTCAAGGTATAAAAGAGTTCCATTACCTCAAAAATGTCCCCATTCCCATTGATAACAAATATCTTCTCCCACCTCCATGTGCTGAAAGCTACTGATCTCTTCTGTCCCTAAGTTTTGTCTCCTCGAAAGTGTCTCATTTTGGGTCTGATTACTTTGAATTAGCTAATGCCATTCAGATCCATGCGTGTACCTTCAAGGAACATGGATGAATGAGTTAACTACCAGTAGTCAGCTCATTTTTATGGCTTAGTAGATTCCAATGTATGAATGTATCAAAATCTGTAAATGTATCAAAATCTGTTTAACTATTCCCCAGGTTAGGAATATGTGGGTTATTTCCAGTTTTTTATTATTACAACCAAAGCTATGAACATCCACGTGCAAGTTTCTGGTTTATATATGTTTTAATTTTTCTTTGGAAAATACTTAGGAGTAGAACGCCTGGGACATACAGAAAGAGTATGTTTAACTATACAAGAAACTGTCAAGCCAATGCCCTTCTGAGATTGCTCTATTTTTCCTACCAGATGCAGAAGATAATCATGAAGGTAAAAACAGCCCTTCTGTAACAACTACCACTTCTTCAAGAAAGCCACCATTTCAAGGGGGCCAACACTATTCGGCCATTGCCACAAGCTGAAAGAGAAAGTGAATCAAAATCAGCCAATTTAGGACCAAGAGACTCAGGAAACTGAACCACATCAAGTGGAGCCAGTAACTATCGTGTGTGGGCCAGAGACCTCAGAACTATCTACTGTATTTCCAGAGGTCTAAAATTGTCAACCATGTAAAGGCCAAATATTACAACAACAGAATATATAAATGGTGATGATTAAAATAAAATTAACAAGTTAGGAAACGTCCTTCTTTCCAGGGGATGTGTGTATATCTTCATGATTTCTCTGACGATGGGAAGAAGGGAAGGAAAGGGGACAGGCAGGTGTGTGAGAAGGGAGAAAAATGGAGTCCTGCAGGGTTGAGGACCACAGCAGCAGGCCCACAATTAGCCAGCCACTGGGGATAAGGACTGAGTGAGGGCTGAGCACTGAAGACAGATTCCTCCTAAACACTAACACACAAGCAAGGTTGTGGTGTTTCCACCTGTGTTTGGGGGTGAGGATGACATTAGGGCCCAGCTTACCAGAACCCAGATGGAAAGAGGTTTTTGAGGTGTGGAAGGTGACAATGACACTCCTGAAAGACAGGCAGACAAAGAAATTGCCAACAGGTGACCTACCTCCTACTGATGTTTGTTGCACCTCACAGTATGTTGTAAGCATCTAAAGACCCTCAGAGGGAACAAAAAATTCACTGTATCAAAAGTCACCCGCAGCACCCCCAAAGACTAAAATAATGGAATAATGAAATAATGGGAAAAAATGTCAGAGGACACCATGTCAACATTGATTACTCTACTTTCTTGCTAAGACACTTGCTAAGACACTTACATATATCCATATGTACACTCAAACACAACCAGCCCAGGCAGAGCTGATATTTACCCTGGACAATTGTTTGGAGCACAGAGGGGTTGCTCTGCTTTCCATCTAGGCTGGTGTTGCCTGTGGTGATTACAAGGTAGCAGAAAACTAGGCGGGGATTAGAGTCCACTGATTGAGAAACTCAGGCTAATTTCTTGTGGAACAATCTAAGGTGGATTTTATTATGAGTCAAATCAGTTGCTTAGAATAGGTTTTTGATAAAGGCATCAATAATAATGGTACAGTGAAATCAGAGAACACTTCCAAGGATTGAATTTTAAAATTTTGTATGCCCATGAAATATTATATTGAGAAAATAAAGCCTTTATGGGCCTTTATTTAAACAAGAACATACATGCAAGAAAAAATGAAACTTTCCAGTATCACTAAATGAATGAGGCTGAAGTAGTGGTGAAAATGTGGCTGTTTACACATAACTACAATACGTTATTAGCACTGATGGAGAAAAGAAAGCATATAAAAGTACATTTCATGCATAGAAAGTACCTTATTTTTATGACTAGTACTGAAGCATCCACTTCTATTAGCTCTTCAGGTTCCTTTAAGTAGAATCAGAGAGGAAAGCTTGTTAATGGAATTCTGCCACTTAAGTATATAAAATAAAAATGTCTTTGGAAACGAGCCAGATCTTTGAAGTTTCACTCTTTAGTCCAGACCGGTAATACCAAGGCAAAGAATTGACCTTGACCTCAAAATGCCACCATTTTAAAAAGGCATGCCTGGTATTTTAGTATGAAATAATCCTCACCCGCAGAGCAAAAGGCAAGGAGACTGAAAACTATTTTCTGATATTTTCTTTTCCCCACATCATAGCTGCAAAGTCATAATAAATCTGGCTTTCTAGATGGTTGGAGAACTGAATTGGATTTGATGAAGTGTTACCCTTGGGGCCAAAGGCTTCCTTTCTGAAGTCTCTTAAAATATAATTATCTTAGCTTATCACTCACTATGTCATAAGCATTATGCTAAACATTTTATATACACTAGCTCCCTTAATCATAACAATCTCCTCATGAGAGAGAAACTCATTAATTTTATCCCCATTTAACAGATGAACATAGTTGTGTCAAATAAGGTAAGTCACACCACAAATCCAAACTAACAACAAATCCTGTTGCCTCTACTTTGAAAATTAATCCAGGCTCCCACCATTTCTCAACATCACTACTGCTACCATCATCATACAACACTTGGTAATTATAATCATCTTTTATCTAGTCTTACAATAATTTTACCATTTTCCACTCTGGTTACTGAAACCAGAAGGGCTGAATGACATCCACAAGAGAATATAGCTGCTTATTACTTGAAACAGAACAACAGCACATGTATTGCTACTCATTTCCAACACTCTGAAAGTTTTCTTTAACAACATGATGCTTGTTTCTAAACTCAGTGTTAATGTTTGAATGAAAAAAAATGATCTCATGTGCGAGGCTGCTGCTAAAGAGATGATTTTTGCTTGAGTGTTTCCTTTGTTTTTTTGGGTGGGGACATTTTTATGGACCGGCAATCGTACTTTTTAAAAAGAATTGTTATTGATATACAGATACCCTATCAAAGATTCAGAATGAGTTGGTAGGAGGTATGTGCCTGAATGTTATTATCATGAAAACAGGGATAATTGAAAACAGGCTATTGTGAGGTCAAACAGATCTTGGAAGCAATTATTTTCTGTATATACCCCAAAGTGCCCCAGTTTTTAATACTCAGTTATTAATAGATGCCTATAGAAAAATTAAATGAATGTACATTACAGTTAAAAGTTGGAAGAATATTAAAATCCATAGTATAAATGTATTTTATAGAAGTGCTAATTATAATATGGATACATTTTAAAGCTTGGCATGCATTTATTTATTTTTCCAAATTTCTCAGGCCTCTCTCGTCTTGCTGCAGGGCCAAAAGCCTCCACAGGCCCACAGTGGTTCCCCTGGGTCCTGGTACCGCCTGCTACACCCTCACCACTCTCCAAGGGGTCCTAGTGCCACAGGTCACAACACAGCTTACAGGGCCTGAGTGCCCTCCCCTTGGAGGTCTCCTAGGCCGCGTGAGGAATACAGGAAATGAGCCACATATGTAAAATATATAATTAAGCATTCAACCACAGCAAACAGAAATTTTTAATCCAGAAACCCATTTTCAAGATAGTCATACTACTGGAGTATAAAGCGAACTCTTCTGTTTTGCTTTTGTGCTTCATAATTCTTTGTGTTTCCTTGACTCTGCTACAGTTTATAATACTTTGTTGTCAGAGTTTTCTAAATGTCTGACCCTGGTTATGCTAAATTGAATGACTACTCTTGTCCACCAGAAAATGTTTTGTCATCAGATCCTGTGCGGGCATCACATTATATTTTAATCACTTTTTAGGGTATTATCTAAATACAACCGTGAGTTTTCTAAAACAAGTGGGTGAAAACATAAATACCAACCAACTTCCACAGCTGATATCCACTTAGGAAACATGATTTTAGAGAGAAAGGAGTAATTTAGAGAATTATGATTTGGTTACATATGCTAATTAAACTGTGGTTTCATTTAAATCCTTTGTTAGTAGACCGAGGTTAACCATCATGTAAGAGTGTGAAATATCAGAATATAATTTCATATAATTTCCCAACTACCCAAAGAATTATCTCCAAGGACAACTGGCATCTGCTGAGTCATTCTATTCTTCCTTTCAAACTGCTCGAGAGAATTGTTTGAGAAAAAAATTAAATAGTGATATACAAAGGAAAAAGTCACTAAACTAGAAGTGAGAACACCTGGATTCTAATCTCAGCTTTGCCTTTTAATATCCAGGTTAACTTAGTTGAATTATTTACCTTTTCTAAGGCATAACTTTCACGCCTTTAAAATGGGTATACCAATCTGCCTTATTATAAACAGTATTAAGAGTATTTCCAAAAGCTTCCATATTAATGGGTTAATGGGATGTGTGAGAAGGAGTGAATATGATACCTAAAGAAAAAACAAACAACTCAGAGTCCACCTTCAGCACATATTGTTACACACTGTAAGAGAAAGAATTGGAAGTGAGAGTGGGTAAGGAACATAAAGGGACCTAACTACTAAGAATTGTTTCAATGGCTACAAATTGACTTTTGAAAGCACCTCGTTCATCAATTACAAAACAAGCAGGGCACAGTACTTTTCTCTGACACTGCTGACAGGACTCCAACCCAGTTACCTGCTCTATATGAAGTACAGCAGGGCAAAACACACAGCTGAACGTGAAAAACATTTTATTAATATAATCAATCTTATAAGAACTTTGCACTCTATGATAAGAGAAAAGAGTAACAGCAACAGCCAGGAGAAAAGTTAAGGGGTCAAAGAAAATACTCTATTCGTGTTAATTTGGGTCAATCACAGACCTAGACATCTCTCTTATTTTCCTAAGATAAGCAAACATAAAACATAACAAAACCAAAATGATGTCTTGTTATCATAGGTCTTGTATCATATCATAGGTCCCATAGCATAAAATTGAGTTGACCATAACAAAGTAGATAAAAAGTATATTAGTTAGTGCATGAAAAAGAATATGTATTTTTACCTATATCTCCTCTTCAAGCTCAGTATCATTCAAGAGAGCAAGGGCACTATTAAACTAAATGACAATGAAGGAATAAGCAACAAGATAAAATTTAAAATTAAAGAATAAATGAGAGGTAAAAATTAAAACTGAAATGGAATAAATAATACACGAATTTCTAGAAATTAAAAATTGTATATAAGAACTCCCACATAGAGGAGCCAGTGTGTCCAAAGACTAAAGCAGTGTTTTGGAAAACAAATGCAAGGAGCTTCCTAAGCATGCAGACAAAGAGTACAAATAGGTGCTAATTGTTTTTGTTTTTGTTTTTTTTCAATCTATTGCTATGTTACGAATTAACTCAAAATGCAGCAAATTTAAAAATGCACACATTCATCATCTGACAGAATCTGTGGGTCCAGAAACCGGGAACAGTTTAGCTGGATCCTCTGGGTCTATGTTTCTCACAAGCTGCAGTTAGGCTATGCTCTCATCTAAAACCTCAACTCAGGAAAGTTTCACTTCCCAGCTCATTTCCTCACAGGCTGTTGAACTGAGGCCTCAATCCCTCACGAGCTACTATCCAGAAATCTCCTTTGATTCCTTGCCAGGTGGGCTTCTCCACTGAGGATCTGACAATGGGGCAGTTGACCTCATCAGAATGAGAATTGCTAGCAAGATGGAAGTCACAGTCTTTTGTAACGTAATCATAGAAGTGACATCCCATTACTTTTGCTGTAATCTCTTTATTAGAAAAAAGCCACTATGTAGAGCCCACATTCAAGGTGAGGAGATTACACAAGAGATCAGTATCAGGAGGTAGGGTCTTCAAGAGCCATGCCAAAAGATGGCTTTCACAGTAATAATTCTAGTAAAGATGATAACAATAACTACAAACACATAAATAAATAAATAAAAGCAACACACTATCAGAAATAAATGGAACAATATTTTCAGAAATTTGTAATTCAACAGCTGGGTATATGACTATAGTTTTCATATATTTAGGCATCAGAAAAGCAAATGCTCATAATTTTAACCAAAGTATAATCAAATGTTGACAAATTATGACCAATCACTTAAAATCCTAAGTTAAAAAAAAAGAGATGTAATCTAACCAACATAGAAGCAAATTAAAACTAAAAGCTTATAAATGGGAAGGGAGTGGTAAAACTATCTTGGCAATCAACATAGAAACCATTTATACCTGCAATAAAGTTAGAATCTGAATATATTAGTATGGTTGAAATACAAAATGTAAAATTATTCTTCGAAGAGAAGGTAAATAATGTAAAACAAATAATTTTAGATAATCTAATAGTTCCAAAACTCCAAATTATATAAGAAAATAATTAAGAAATACAAGAAGCATCAGAAAAAATTTAAAATGCTAAGTTACTTATTTCTGTAGGAAGTAGATAATGCATACCTGTATTTTGACTTTGTAGTAAAAAATATGTAAGTTCAAGGCTGTTTTGAAAAAAGTGAGTATGATTAAAATGTGGTAAGAATATATTATCCAATTTATCCAATATTTTTTTGGATCCAGCTCTTAAGGAAAAGGAAATAAAAGCAAAAATAAATAAATGGGACCTAATGAAATTCAAAACTTTTGCACAGCAAAGGAAACCACTGACAAAATGAAAAGACAACATACTGAATAGGAGAAAATATTTTCAAATGATATGACCAATAAGGGATTAATATCCAACATACATAAACAGCTCATATAACTCAACACCCAAAAAGCAAACAACCCGATTAAAAAATGGGCAGAAGACCTGAATAGATATTTTTCCAAAGAGGAAATGCAGATAGCCAACAGGCACAAGAAAACATGCTAAACATTGCTAATCATCAGGGAAATGCAAATCAAAACCACAATGAGATATCACCTCACACCTGTCAGAATGGCTATCATCAAAAAGAATACAAATAACAAATGTTGGCGAGGATGTGGAGAAAAGGGAGCCCTTGTACGCTGTTGGTGGGAAAGTAAATTGATACAGCCACTGTGGAAAACAGTATGAAGTTTTCTCAAAAAACTAAAAATAGAACTACCATATGATCCAGGAATTCCACTCCTGGGTATATATGTGAAGAAACACTAAAACACAAATTTGAAAAGATACATGCACCCCAATGTTAATAGCAGCATTATTTAAAATTGCCAAGATATGGAAACAACCTAAGTGTGTGTCTGTGTGTGTGTGTTTGTGTGTGTACACACAATGGAATACCACTCAGCTACATAAAAAATGAAATTTTGTCATTTGCAGCAACATTGATGGAGGGCATTATGCTAAGTGAAATAAGTCAGACAGAGAAAGGCAAATACTGCATGATCTCACTTATATGGGGAACCTAAAAAATACAAGCTAATGAATATAACCAAAAAAAAGAATCAGACTCACAGATATAAAGAACAGACTAGTGCTTACCAGTGGGGAAAGGGAAGGGGGGTCACAACACAGGGGTAGGGGATTAAGAGGTACAAACTATTATGTATAAAATAAATAAGCCACAAGTATATATTGTACAACACAGGGAATATAGCCAATATTTTATAATAACTATAAATGGAGTATAATCTTTAAAAACTGAATTACTATATTGTACATCTGTAACATATAATATTCTATAGTGACTATACTTCAATTAAATTTCAAAGCATTTGATAATACTAAAAATAATAAGAGCATAGAGGCAGCATAGAAAGGAAGAATGAAACAGTCGATGACTTTAAAAGAAGTTAGTGATAAGGAGGCATAAAAATAAAATTCATAAAATTGAATTACAGAATTTTTATCAAAAATAGTAATACTGAATACAAATGGATTAAATTATGCTACTAAACAATAAAGTCTCTCATACTAGAAAAGGACTAAATATTACATGTATATGGTGTAATCCAATTTAAAGTCAAAGGTTGGGTGCCATGCAGGTTGTTCTCTACACTAAAACTTTTTATCAATAAAAATGAAAAATGTACTAGAGAATGGACTTGAGGATATGGGGAGGGGGAAGGGTAAGCTGTGACAAAGTGAGAGAGTGGCATGGACATATATACACTACCAAACGTAAAATAGATAGCTAGTGGGAAGTAGCTGCATAGCACAGGGAGACCAGCTCGGTGGTTTGTGGCCACCTAGAGGGGTGGGATAGGGAGGGTGGGAGGGAGGGATATGCAAGAGGGAAGAGGTATGGGAACATATGTATACATATAGCTGATTCACTTTGTTATAAAGCAGAAACTAACACACCATTGTAAAGCAATTATACTCCAATAAAGATGTTAAAAAAAAAAAAAGAATGGCACTCTCTGATGCAGCTAAGGAGAATAAAAAATTATAAAACTTTTCTGGAAAAAAAATGTAAATGAATGAATACCTGACCCATAAAATGAGATAAAGAACAAAAAAGTAAGTCAATAGTAAGTACAAAAAAAAATTACTAAAGATAAAAGAAAAAGCCTGTGAGGTAAAGACTATATCTAAATAATACATCAAAATCTTGTGCTTCTTTTTTGAAAAAAACCCCATAAATCACTAGATAAGATGATCAATAAAACATGAAGAAAGCACAAAATTGCAAAATGATATGACAGGAAAGAAATAACAATTGAAATAGAGAAAAAAATTCAAACTCAAAAGAGACTAAGTTGCAAACATCTTTGAAAATATGTTTAAAAACCTAGAGGAAATGGGTAATTTCTTTGGGAAATACAGATTACCAGAAGTTATCTTATTTGTTTAAAAAGCTCAAGCAGACCAATTTCCATTGAATAAATAGAGGAATTTATTAAGTAAGTGCCCCTCCCCCCAAAAAAGCACGAGGGCAAGGGAGGTTCAGAGAAGAATTATAGCAAATCTTTAAAGACCAGATAATCAAATGCTCTAGAAATTATTCAAGAGCATTGAAAAAAAAATCTTCTGTAAGTCTCTTTAGAACTAAGTATAACATGGTCTAAAGCAGAAAGAGTAAAAAAGAAAGACTACAGACAACATCACTCATGAATACCAAAGCAAAAATATTAACGAACAGAATCCAATACCACATTAAGAAAACAATACACCATAATCAACCGGGATTTGTTCCAATAATGCAAAGTTGGTTCAACATTAGGCAAACCATTAAAAGCATTACTACATTAATAATGAAAAGACATATTACTATTTCCATTGATCCTGAAAAGGCATTTTACAAGCCGCCAACATAAAATCAGATACTGGCTTTAGGATATATAGGATATATAGATAAATATATTCTAAAACCAGTATCTTATTTAATAGGAAACATTAGCATTATTTCCATTAAGATAAGAAACAAGGCACAGATTTCCGCTATATCACCTACTGTTTCAATTTGTACTAGAATTACTAGTAAATTTAATTAGACAGGAAAAAATCAATTATATATAGTATATAATAGTACATGATGAAGAATAAAACTACTTCTATGTGTACTTAGAAATTTTAAGAGAATCCATGATTAAACTAACTCAAACAGTAAACAAATTCAGTAAAATAGTAAGATATAATATTAACATAAAAATCAATAGTCTTCAAAAACAGGAACACTAAATAGGATATAATGACAGAAGAAACCCGATTCACAGGAATAAATGGACGATTAATATCCTTGGGGATAAATTTAATAAATAATATGCAAACCTACATGAGGAAAAAATTTAAACTCTCCAGAAAGACTCAAATGGAACAAATAAAAAGGCACCTATTATTCCTGGATAAGGTAATTCTATGTTACAAGATGAGTATGCTCATAAATTCATTTATAAACTCAATATAATCCCAATAAAAAATATCCACAAACTACTCTACAGTGTTAGCCAAATTGATACTAAATTTCATATGGGGAAACAAGCATGCAAGATTAGCAAGGAAACACTGAGAAAGAAAAAGTATAAAGAGGGGATGAGCCCTACCAGACATTAAAGCAAAATATAGTGTCTAATTAAAGCAGCTTGGTGTATGAATAGAAAAACAGACTAATGGAATAGAATGGAAAGTTCAGAATTATATCCAAGTATATATGAAAATTTAGTATATGAAAAAGATAAAATTACTTTTAAATCTCCCACCATAAACAAGAATAAACTCTAGATGAATAAAGTATCTAAAGTAAAAATGATAATAGTAACAATAATAACACCACAGTAAGAATACTAGAAAAAAGGCATGGGTGCATTCTTCTTTAATCTGAGTGTTAGAAAAAAAACTTGTGTGACTCAAAACCAAAGATTTAAAAATTTGACCATATACATACATATATACACATATATTACATGCAATAAACACCATTTGAAAAGTTAAAAGACAGCAAAGGAATAAAGCCCAATAGAAATCTGGAGAAGAGACAAGAACAGATAATTTACAGCCACACATATACATGGAATATAGATACTGCCCACATAATCCCCAAAGTAGAAAAATGCAAATTAAAACAATACTGCTATCTCATTTCTCACTTATCAAACTGGTAAAAATTTTCAAATGTATCAACAAATCTTGATGAGGCTGTGGGAAAACACTGTTGGTAGGAAAGCAGACTGGCAAGACCTTTCCAGAAAGAAATCTGGAAATACTTAAGAAAACTAAACATGCAATTTATCTTCTGACCCAGAAATGTGACTTGTTGGAAACTACCCTGAAGATACACTTCCAAAAATACAGAAGACATGTTTACAAGTTTATTGATTGCAGCACTGTTTGTAATTGTAATGTTTAGGAAATATAGGAAATCATCGAAATGCCTTTCCCTAGTAGAGAATTTGAATAAACTATGATACCTCTATGTAATCCTAATGCAGCTGTAAAAATAAAGAATGATACCCAGGAAGTTCTCTGGTGGTGCAGTGGTTAAGAATCCACCTGCCAACACAGGGGACATGGGTTCGAGCTCTGGTCCGGGAAGATCCCACATGCTGCGGAGCAACTAAGCCCGTGCGCCACAACTACTGAGCCTGAGCTCTAGAGCCCGCGAGCCACAACTACTGAGCCTGCGTGCCACAACTACTTAAGTCTGCATGCCTAGAGCCTGTGCTCTGCCACATAAGAAGTCACTGCAACGAGAAGCTCGCACACCGCAACGAAGAGCATCCCCCGCTTGCCGCAACTAGAGAAAGCCCATGGGCAGCAACGAAGACCCAATGCAGCCAAAAATAAATAAACAAATTAATTAATTAATTTTAAGAAAAGAATGATTTCCTTCATATATTAATTTTAAAAAGCAAAGTGCAAATAGAGTGTCTTCAGTAGGCTGCTCTCCATGTAAGAAAGAAGGCAACATAAATATGCATTCATCTGCTTATCTGTGCAAAATAAATACAAAAAAGTTACATCAGAAACTAAAGAAATTAAGTATTGGGAGAAGGTGCAAAGAAGGAGAGAATGGGAATGAGTTAGCAGAGATGAGGAACAAATAACATTTATGTGAACATTTCTCTAAGCATACATTTTTGTATAGTTGTATCTCTTAAAGCCATAGTAATGTTTCACAGTTTTCTGAAGTAAATGAACAATTAAAACTAATATGAATGTGTGGGGAAATAAAATGGAATACAAACCAGAGCAAAGAAATATATTGATATTAGAAAGAACCACACAGAAGGGAGCGGGGAAGAAAAGAACTAACCTAAATTACTTTGGAAAATGTCATTTTGACTGGATACTGTAAGGCTAAAGACAAAAAAAAGAACCAAGCTGCTGTAGATATTATACTCTATTACTAAATTTGTTTTCACAGAAGTATCGTTGAACGAATATGTGACTACATTGTAGATAATGAGAGTCAGTTGTGTAAGGGCGGATTGGGGAGGTATTCTGAAGGAAAAGAGTGTCATCATCAATTTCTGTCCTTCAGTCATTCCATGAAATATAGTGCTTGCCAATGATCAATGATCTAAGTCAGATGCGGAGAACAGACTCAACCAAATGAACATCATCCTATTGCTCATTGCCGTAGGGGGCTGAAAGACTTCCAATGTCATTGCTCATGGGAGTATTTTGTCACTGTCTATCAGTGCACGCTTGGCTCCAGAATTTCAAAATTAACTTCCCTCCTCTTTCTCTGCCTCCTCCTCCTTCTTCAAGATATTTCATAACCACTAGTGACATCTTGCAGAACATTAGAATTTTGCACAACCCTGGATGAGAAATTCTGCTCTAGGGTCACCACTAATATAGTGAGATAATACATCTAACAATCTAATGGGTCTTCTGATAGCAGGGGCTGAGATGAAGTTTGGAGAAAGCCTTGTGATATGCAGCACAGCTGTGGGGTGAGCATTTCCAATGAGTGAACCACCTTGGGCTGAATTAGCTGGGCTTGAATATTCTAGCTTTGCTCAGTCACTAGATGTGCCCTGCCCCAGTAAGGGCATGACATTAGGTAAGGCAGCATCTGTAGCTGAGACACATCCTGAAGGAGCTGACAGCTGGGTAACTAGTCCTTTCTTGAAGCAGATAATAAGTGAGGCATCACCATGTCTAACACAGTCCATCTCACGTACTTCCCAAACGCGCCCCTTCCACATATATTTGGGGAGCTCCTCCTATAGGATTCTGGTGGGCCTTTCTTACTAAGAAGAAACTAGAAGAGGAAAGTTAATGGACAAGCTGCAGCCTCATTCCCTGAACAACTGAGGCTCATTGTCTCTCCCAAAATCTATTTTAGATTCTCCTGATTCTCAACTACCACCTGTCGACTGAAGAAAAAAACACTACCTAAAAGTTGTGTTATGTTTTATTTGGAGACCTTACTAAGGGCTAGAGCCTACCTGGGAGACAGGCTCTCAAATAGCTCTGAGGTAAGGGAGGAGCCAGGATTACAGAAGAGATTTTGCTGGGGGAAAAAAAATGTAGTCGAACAGCTAATCACAAAAAACAGACATCCCAAGTTAATGATTTTAGCACTTTTCTATGTATGGGAAGATGCAAGACTCCGGGCTCAATGAAATGATTCCTTTGATATGCACTTTAACTATCTGGGGCCATTATCCTGTTTTTCTCCATCCTGCCTTCCCCTCAGGGCACACCATCAGGCAGGCTGCAGAGGCTGAAGGCTTGATGGCTGGCAACATTGTTTACTGAAATGGCAGGCAACATTCTTTTGTCTACATACCAATGCTGGCCTCAGTGGCTTACCTGGCACCCAACCCAGACCCCCATTCCTGAGGGACCTGAGGTAACCATCTCCTACTCAGGCCTGGGATGCTTTACCTGTCCTTTTACAATCATATT
The DNA here is from genome assembly GCF_003676395.1 of Aethalodelphis obliquidens. Taxonomy (NCBI): domain Eukaryota; kingdom Metazoa; phylum Chordata; class Mammalia; order Artiodactyla; family Delphinidae; genus Aethalodelphis; species Aethalodelphis obliquidens. The sequence goes on from NW_020838054.1 coordinate 772,462, forward strand.
TGGGTAAATAAATACCAAGAAGAATCCAAGTGGATCACCAAAGTGTCATACTTAGCTCTCTGAATATATTCTCCCCTATTTTCTACTAATGAAATATAAATCAGGATCTTAGTAATATGAGGCATTCCTGCTCTGTTTCTTAAGCGGGATGAGAAAATGTGGAGCCACCTAGAGTGTGTGTCCTTGTTGTAGTTTCATGAATTTGACCCAATATGTTTTACAACTGAGCCATGGACCAAGTGTATTGAATGTCTGAATATTATAGCTGCTAGTTGTGTACTTTTCTAGGACAAGCATTTCATCAGTAAAAGGCTACACAATAGTGGTTTCTGCAACTTCTAGAAGAAAACTTTATATTATTACTGGGACTCATGAATTTACCCTTCCTTTATTTTTACAGTTATATGAATATGTGTAAGCCATGTCAGAAATAAGATATATGACTATCATATATCTAAGTTTTAATATCATCAGAAATAACTGAATAACAGAATCTGAATGTCTCATGCTTAGACATATCATTAATTAAAACTTTACATGCCTCCTAGCAAAGTATATATGGCCATTTCTTATTTGTTAATCATGTAAACCATCAACATGTCATCAGAATAATTTCCTAATCTTTTTCCTGCCCAAAGACCAGCACGACATCTGTGTGAGCCAGCTGATCCAACCCAATTTTACTGTTCTGTCTCTGCCATACATTACAACATCTGTATTTGCTTTCTTAGTTTCCACAAAATGGCCTCTTGGTATTGGTATGTGTTTCATGAGAAAGAAAATATGAATGGGAATAATGATTTTCAGAATGGTAATATTTCAAATTGGATATTTAAGTTGGGTTACTATTTTATATCATAGGGATACTTCAAACTTCAAGTTTACTGAGATATGATAAAATCTATAACAAATAAAATATGGATCAGATATATTAAATGTAATTATTGGCTACGGCAATTTTCCACAGTACCTCAAAACCCAACTTTAATCATCATTATAGGTACATGTTTTAGAGGTTTTATACAAAAATTATATTGATAAACAGACACAGAAAGAGCTTTGTAACAAGAACACATATTTTTGTCTGCTTAATATTTAGTTTGAAATATTTTCTCTATCAAATATATCCTTAAAGTCTATTTTTACATTCATGAATTCATAAGAATTCTAAGGAAGGCCAGGATAAATTTTTCAACAAGTTTGATAGATTTTTTTTTCAGAACAGACATTTCATTTACATGGACCATCTTAAACCAATAGCTAACACAGTATATCTGGATATTGGGGTCACATCACAGCTGAATTCATGCCTAATTAATACTAAATATATAGTGACTGCTTACTAAATGCCTAAAACTCTTCTAAGCACGTTATATGTATCGTATTAACACAGTTCACACTCACAGTAGCCTATTAAGTAAATACTATTCTTCTCCTTCTCCTTCTTCTTCAAGTTTTACAGATAAGAAAACTGAGGCAAAGACAGTTTATTGATTTGTCCGCAACTAACAGGATAAAAGTAAAAATCAGTTGCTGGTTACGTATATTTACAAGCCAACAGTGCCCTAAAAGACTTTCCAAATAAATTATTTTCTCCTAAGTGCTTATACTATGACCCTGTAATTTTTTTTTATCCCTTCACTAGCCACTCTCTCTTTTGAAGCCCTGGGTAAATTCTAGTAAATTCTAAATAAGTTTATGAATGAGATAATTAAATTTCTTTATAATTCATCTTATGAACACAGGACCTCTGCAAATATTGGTGAATTAGACTAGGGATGGGGAACTTACTTGATTTGGTATAATCATTATGATGGCTAATTTTATGTGCTAACTTGACTGGGGTAAGGGATACCCAGATAGCTGGTAAAACATTATTTCTGAGTGTGTCTGTGAGGGTGTTCTCAGAAGGAATTACCATATGAATTGGTAGATCACCCTCACTAATGTGGATGGGCATGATCCAACTCATTGATGGCCTAGACAGAATAAAACGGTGGAAGAAGACTGAATTTGCTCTCTGCTTGAACTTGGACAGCCATCACCTCTTGCCCTTGGACATCAGTGGCTCCTGTTCCTCAGGCCTTCAGGTTTGGACTTGGAAGTACACCACTAGCTTTTCTGGGCTTCCAGCTTGCAGATGGCAGAAGATAATGGGCATGAGACAATCTCTCATACTAAATTACCTATCTACCTATTTATCTATCTACCTTGCTATCCATCTATCTACTATTGGTTCTGTTTCTCTGGAGAAACCTGATTAATACTGTCATATACCACTTACAGTCTACATATTTTATAGTAGAAAAAACTGGACTTGTATTAAGACAGAGGAATGATTTCCAGCTCTGTACTTAAAAATTTTATGACCATGTGAGAGTAACTTAAAATGTCTGAGCTTTACTTCTATCATCAATAAAGTGAAAAAACATCTGCCTCACAGATAGCATTTATAATGCATACATCATGGTGCTTGACCTATTATTTATGCTCAATGAATCTAAATAATATAAATCCTATTTAATCTCAAGACTTGACTTCTGTATATCCTCTTAAGGATTTATCTCAAGTCTTCCATCCCATTTCCCCCACCAATATATAATCAACAAGTAGTTAATTTTCACTACAACCCATTTAATTACTATGAAAAAACTGGATATTAATGCAAGATTTTTGATCACTTATTTCTGTTTTGCCTGTTTTTGTTTGTAGTTGACCAGCAGACTTGCTGAATTGTTCTCATTACTTGATAATGTTCTAGGAGATATGGTGTAACTCTAACAGGACTTCCTTTTGACTACACTGTTTTTACCTCTGTTCTGATTCAGTTATTTCATTAAAAGACAGCCTTCAACATTTTTCCTCAGGTAGAGGTTTATGGGTGGTATACCCTCTGAATCCACGCATATGTAAAAATATATTTTTTTAAATTTTACTCTCCAGATGACTGCTGTTTGGGATGGGTACAGGATTTTGGAATCACAGTCTTTATCTTCTACCGGCTTGTAAAGAATGTCCTAGTCACTTCCTGCTTCTTGTATTACAGTTGAGAAAACCAGTAAGACTCTGAATCCTTTGTAAACTACCTTGGAAGTTTTAAAGATATTGTTACATTATTGGAATTCATAAATTTCCCTAGGATATCTCTATGTGTATACCTTTTCTCCCTAGGAGCCCTTTCAATTTGCTGGTTCAACTAAGCCTTTTCACTCATGAGTCCCTTCAGTTTGCTGACTCCAGTCTTTCGGTGAAGCTAAATTTCTTCTATCATTTGTTTAATTCATGTATTTCTTCCAATTGATCCATTTTCTTCTCCCGAAACTTTTCATTTTCCTGGATCTATCTATAAGGTTTCTTATTTTCCTCTTCATGGTTTTTGTTTTTATCTGTTTTAGATTTTCTTCAACTTGATTTTTTGGTCTACTAATTCAGTTCAGTCTTCAGCATTGATCATATTCTTTTCCATTTTGTCAATTGCAATTTTAAATTCAAAATCATATTCAAAAGAAATTTTTGATATATTCTAATTGTACCTCTTTAAGAGCTAACTTCTGTCTTTTTCATTAATTCTATTTAAATGGTGATCTTCTGTATTGAAAGTTATATTGACTTTCTTCCCTCCTGTTACTGAGACCCTATAAGGGAGTTATCCTTCTCATTTCTAAATCACAGTTTTCTATTCTCCTAGAACCCATAAAAATCGGCTAGAGGGTCTTTTTTTAAAAAAAAATCTTTATTGGAGTATAATTGCTTTACAATGGTGTGCTAGTTTCTGCTGTATAACAAAGTGAATCAGCTATACGTATACATATATCCCCATATCCCCTCCCTCTTGTGTCTCCCTCCCACCCTCCCTATCCCACCCCCTTAGGTGAACACAAAGCACCAGAGTTGATCTCCCTGTTCTATGAGGCTGCTTCCCACTAGCCATCTATTTTACGTTTGGTAGTGTATATATGTCCATGCCACTCTCTCACTTTGTCCCAGCTTACCCTTTCCCCTCCCCACGTCCTCAAGTCCATTCTCTACGCCTGCATCTTTATTCCTGTCCTGCCCCTAGGTTCTTCAGAACCATTTTTTCTTTTTAGATTCCATATATATGTGTTAACATACAGTATTTGTTTTTGCTAGAGAGTCTTTTTGAGAAGTGGCAAATAATCCAGTGGCAGGAGGCAGTGGTTTTGTGGGTCACCATTGAATGAACAGGAAACCATTAGGCAACCTGCTGAGATGTGGGGATGAAAAATTTATGCTTCCGGGTTTCTTGGAGATACAAACCAAATTTTAGGAGTTGAAAAGAAAGAGTAATTTCTTCAACTGACCATATTATTTAAAAGAATTGCCTTTTCAATATGTATAATGGACAATAAGTTGATATAATGTTTATCACAATTCTCAGGAAAGAAAGATTAAACACTGTAAAGGCAGGAGAGGAGAATTCAAAGAGAAGATAAAGAGGCTTTTTATGTGCTTTCTTCCACAGTAATCAACCACAGACATAGGCAATGTCCTTGAACCACCCTTCAGTTCATGCTTCCTGGATTTCCTCTGTCTGATGTTGAAACCTGGCTACCTTTTTGTTTAGCTGTAATTCCCCTCATGTACCAGGAGCAATTCTTCTAGGGCAGAAACATCCCACCCCAATCAGTTTCACTGGGTTCATCAGGGATTGGGAAGGACACTCAAATACTATATGCAGCAAATTAGTAAACATACAAGTTTAGTTCTTTGAAGGGATTCATAGGCTGAGGTTCCTTAGAAAACCCTGAAACACTGGTCTTTATCTTCAAGCTCTGAGGAGAGGCAAATCTTCTCTTCTGCTGCTATTCCCTCTACTCTCATCTGGCAGTCTCCAGGACTGTCTCTGTCACAAAGATCTCAGAGAACCTTCTACCTTAGTTGGACTCTCCAGGCTCTACAAACATGGTGATTCTACTTGCTGTTTCATTCCAGATACAAAGTCAGAAGGAAAAAGGAGTCAGTACGTGAGGATCCACCTTCCCATGCCATCCAAAAGGGTAGGGAATACAGAAAGAAAGGCAACAGAGAATATTCCTTTGTCAGTGAAATGCTCAAATTCAGATCCTTACTCAACTCAGTGAGAATCTATCATATTTATTTTTAAATATGAAAATGGTATCAGGGGAAAATGCTATTGCTTCAGACTGAATGCAGGTATGTAAGTAGTCAATATCACTGAAACCAAATTAACCATGAGATTCAAAATACATTTTAAATATGTTTATGATAAACAGTCTGCCGTGACTGAACCTATTCATTTATACTGAAATGACATATTGCTGCACTAACCAATTACCACATAAGAGCATTAATGGTGTTAAGGAATTTCAGCTGTAAGCTTTACACTGAATAGAAAACAGAAGAAATGAACATAGAAGAGGTAGAAATAGGATATGTCCTTTTCATTTATCCAGCTAAAATTTAGTTTAGCTTTCCAGGGTATACCAGGTCAAAAAATATTTAACACTTGATTCTGCTGATTGACTTAAACTTCCCATTCCTTTCTATGGCCAGAAAACCACTTGCTTGGCAACCATAAAAAAAAAAAAAAAGGAAAATAATCTGCTCAATGTTAATTGTAATTCACTGACCTCATTTTCTTTTGTTAGAAAAGTTCCAGCAAAACATGGATCACAGCCATGAATCAGGCCTGTACATTCCAATCAAGTTCCCTGGTTTTGACCTCCTTAGGGATAGAGTAGAAGAGGATGATGCTAAGACCCTAGAGAAGTCATACTGGGTCACTGACAAAACGCTTTTTTTTAAATCATTAAAATCCTATTGAAAAAGTACCAAAGGTAACTCAGTGGGGGAAATGACGGTCTTTTAAACAAATAGTTCTACATACTACATAGTTTTTGAAGGTATAGTTTTGAAGTTTTCAACGCCTACATGTTTTCTCACGAATAAAACCAAAGTGAGGCCTCATTGTCAGATTATCTGTATGTTCCCTTCTGAATCCACTGGATTCTGTGATTTAAGTGTGTTTAAACAAGGCTGTCATCAACAATCATCTTGACTTTTAAAAGTGTATTCTACTTCAGAATTATGTGTGGAATAAACACCTTAAAAGTGAAAAAATAAACAAATGGTTCTAGAAATTCCATGACCATATATACAAAAAAAAAGAGAACCTATACACACACTTTACAATTTCACAAATATTTACTAAAACTAGATCATAGACCCAAATATGAAATGCAAAACTATAATACTGCTAGTAGAAAACAGAGGAGTTTTTAAGATACAATACCAAAAGCACAACCAATGAAAGAAAATTGATAGTTGGGCTTCATTAAAAGAAAAAAGACCCAAAACTTCTGCTCTAAGAAAATTAAAAATTAAGCCACAGACCAGAAGAAAATATTTCTAAAACACATATTTAATAAAGGACTTGTATCCAAAATAGACATATTTAAAATCGAAAACAAGAAAACAACCCAATTAAGAAAAGGAAAATGACATAAACAGACACCTTACCAATGAAAATATATAGACTGCAAATAAGCACATGAAAAGATGCTCAAGATCATATGTCTTTATGAAGTTGCAAAGTAATCAACAATTATAGTCCACTAAACATTTATTAGAATGGCTACATTAAAAAAAAAACCCTGACAATAAAAATTTCTGGTAAGGAGGTAGAACAACAGAATCTCTCATCCATTGCAGGTGGGAATCCAAAACAGTACAACCATTTGGAAAACAATTTTGCAGGTTCTCAAAAGCTAATCATAGTTTACCATATGCAATCTAGCAATTTTGCTCCTAGGTATTTACTAAACTGATTTGAAAACTTATACCTACATGAATAGCTATCTGCATGTGAATATTTATAGCACTTTTATTCATGATTGCACATATTGGAAGCAAAAAAGACATGCTTTAATAAGTGAATGGATGTACAAACTGTGGTGTACCCATACGATGAAATATTATTCAATGATAAAAAGAAATGACCTGTCGGGCAAGGAAGACAGGGATGGATTTCAAAGCCATGTTGCTAACTGAAAGATGACTGTCTGAAAAGGCTACCCATTTTATTATTCCAATTATATGCCATTTCAGAAAAGGCAAAAATATAGAGACAGAAAAAGATCAGTGATTGCCAGGAGTTCAGAGAGAGTGGCTATGTTGAGTAGGTGAAGCACAGGAGATATTACCATCATGGAAAATTAGGTAACGAGTACATAGGCTCTCTGCATTATTTCTTACTGCTGCATGTAAATCTACAATTATCTCAAAATAAAAAGTTTGGGGCTTCCCTGGTGGCGCAGTGGTTGAGAGTCCGCCTGCCGATGCAGGGGACGCGGGTTCGTGCCCCGGTCTGGGAGGATCCCACATGCCGCGGAGCAGCTGGGCCCGTGAGCCATGGCCGCTGAGCCTGCGCGTCTGGAGCCTGTGCTCCACAATGGGAGAGGCCACAGCAGTGAGAGGCCCGCGTACCGCAAAAAAAAAAAAAAAAAAAAATTAATTAAGAAAACCAACCAGGTGAAACCAAGTTAATAATACATTTCATTTACCCCAATATATCTAAAATATCATCATTTCAACATGTAATCAATATAAAACAGTAATAAGATGTTTTCCATTATTTTGGTATAAGCCTTCAAAGTCTGGTGTATATTTTATATGGATAGCATATCTCAAATCAGATGCTCAGTTTCCTCGGGAATGCTTGATCTATGCTTGATCTATATTTACATTTCATAAAATTTAATGTTGAAAAATTAGATTAATATGTTCAAGTTATCCCAAACATACTTAAATACTTCCAATAATTGAAACAGTTACCAAAAAAGCATTTTCCTTTAATCTCTCTATCCACATGGCCAAAACTGGCTCATCTCTTTTAGAAAAATTGATTTCACTTTGAAGCAAAAACGCATCGATTTCAAATTACATATGTCCAAGTGAATTAAATTCACTAATTCTTGTATCAACTCAGTATTATTAATACGGAATTCAAAGGGAGTATTTCATAAGTTGAAAGTACTTTCAGTGTACCAATATATATAAAATGTTCTTCACATTTGTCTTGTAGTTTTTGCAGTCAATGTATATAACGCTGTCTATTACAATTAATACCTTCATGTTGATTCAGGATAGGAAAATGTGTAATGTCATTATTATTTATATAAATTCTGAAAAGTTTCTATTTGCGTATAAAATTGTGTACCTCTCTAGCTGCGTCACAAGCTTTTCCTTTCCTTGGAGCTTCAGTTCCATCTCACTGAGATGCAATGTAGTACTAGTGAGAAAATGTAAACCATAGCATCAATTTTGGCTTCGATTACTGAATATTTGGCAAGTATCCCCCCCTTTTCTTAAACATCTTTTTTGGAGTACAATTGCTTTACAATGGTGTGTTAGTTTCTGCTGTATAACAAAGTGAATCAGCTATGCGTATACATATATCCCCATATCTAATCCCTCTTGCGTCTCCCTCCCACCCTCCCTATCCCACCCCTCTAGTTGGAGACAAAGCACCGATCTGATCTCCCTGTGCTATGTGGCTGCTTCCCACTAGCTATCTATTTTACATAAAAATATGGAACGCTTCATGAATTTGCGCGTCATCCTTGTGCAGGGGCCATGCTAATCTTCTCTGTGTCGTTCCAATTTTAGCATATGTGCTGCCGAAGCGAGCACCCTTCCCCCTTTTTTTTTTTTTTTTGCTGTACGCGGGCCTCTCACTGCTGTGGCCTCTCCCGCTGCGGAGCACAGGCTCCGGACGCACAGGCTCAGCGGCCATGGCTCACGGGCACAGCCGCTCCGCGGCACGTGGGATCTTCCCAGACCAGGGCACGAACCCGCGTCCCCCGCATCGGCAGGCGGACTCCCAACCACTGCGCCACCAGGGAAGCCCCCTTCCCCCTTTTTTAAAGGAAATCTCGAATTGAAGATAATGGTGGAGTAAATATTTGTAAAGCTCTTTCATGACTCAACCAATGAACGTTGACAAAGACCATAGATCATTACATTTGCTGTCTTTCATTACTTTTAAGAGTTCCATCAACTGGTGCTGATTCATAACATTGCAGTAATATACTAAACAACTTCACCACTGTACTTTTGATATAGAGTCTGCTTCAGAACATTGAGCAAAATAGTTTTAATATGTATCACGCTGGGAATGAAGTAATAAGAAAAACATCATCCCATAAATCCAGATTTTTTTTTTTTTTTTTTTTTTGCGGTACGCAGGCCTCTCACTGTTGTGGCCTCTCCCGTTGCAGAGCACAGGCTCCGGACGCGCAGGCTCAGCGGCCATGGCTCACGGGCCCAGCCGCTCCGCGGCATGTGGGATCTTCCCGGACCGGGGCACGAACCCGTGTCCCCTGCATCGGCAGGCAGACTGTCAACCACTGTGCCACCAGGGAAGCCCCAAATCCAGATGTTTTACCTGACTTAGCTGGAATACCATCTTTTTTTCTTATTGAGCTTAAATTCTTTTTTGACAAACGTAAAAGATTCAGATCTATCCCATGAGTTTTATTTCGTAGGCTTCAAACTGATATTTCTTCATAAATTTGGATGCACTTTGACACAAAATATATCCAAAGTGTTACCTGGGCAATGTCTCTTATATTACATGCAGTAGTGACCTCTGAGTTGAGACTGGTCCCAGGGGGTCTTTCACAGTACTATATGGGCTCCAAACCCAGAAGCACAGAGTAAAAAACAAGGGAGTCCAAGGTCATGATGCAGTGTACCCTATATGACTGTAAATTTAATCCAAGAGCTCTCTAGTGATTATAGCTATCTGAAAATGGAGTGCATTGAATGGATAGATTGTGAAGTTTTCCATATTTGAAGTGTTCAATTAAAGTCAGAGTTTGGTAGGGATCCCACTTGTTCTTTTTGATTGTTACAGAATTTTCAGCAGTAGGCATAAAACTAGTAGTAGAATAAAAAATGGGTCTCTTCACCCCTGTCCACTTTATCTGAATACTAGTTAGAGACTGGGGATCTAGAGCACCAGGAAAAATTTCTCAAAGCATCCTTTTCCTTGTGGTATCACAGAGTACTTAATTCTAAACATCAACCATAATGATAGGGTCTAGACAGAGTATTGTTTCTTATGATTTTGAAAATAAATTGTCTCTAATTCTTTACCTATATTCATAACAATTGGAAATACATTTGCATGCATATTTGATCACGCTGCAAGTCTTCAGACTTCTTCATCCTTAGGAAAATACTTGAGGAGAAAAAGAAAAAGATATGTTTCACACCACATCCTATCAGCTCACAGTACCTAAATTCAATATACCAAATAAAGGCCACTCAAGGCAGTGAACACAGTTCATCTCCAGAGACAGGACTATCAATCAAATGATTTTGCTTCCTCTCCCATCCTTGAGCATCCTGGGACCTGGCTATTGGTCTTTAACAACAGCAACAACAACAAATCTGCTTTGCTACAAAACCAGTGAAATATTCAGATCCTACCTGTATGTGTTCTTGCCTGTGCAGTAACCTCTGACTCTTAGCTAGTCTACCAAACTGTTATCTGTGAGAGACAAGTATGTATATATACAAGGATGTAGGATACTGCCTGGAAATTAAAAGACACTAACATAATAGAAAATATTATCAGTAAATTCTACTTGACTATGGGTAGCTCACATTTCAGAACAGGAAATAGCTGTCATGGGCACTGAGGTGGAATATGTTTCCATGTTACTAATATTTTATTAGCTGAAAAGTCAGTCCCTTCCAGGTATACCCACAACCTAGTAAATGTCAAAGATGAATGTAAGAGACTTGGGGATTCTCTTCATTGCCTTTATTAGTATGCATTAGTGTTGTTTTTGTAGATAGGGTCACATTTTCAGTGACTCATCAAATATTTGATCGGGATATTGTTCAATACCTTCAAGTGAGACAAAGGAATAAAAGGCCACCTATGGCCTTGGTGTCTTGAGGGAATAAAGATAGAGAATCTGGCAAATTCTCTGTGTCCCTTAAGTTCATTATAAAACAAGTACTATTCACAAGCTGTTACACCATGAGCAATTTAGTAGAGTCGATATCCAAGCCTACACCAATTCTCCTGGTCCAATTATTGCTGTGTATCTATAGGTCATTCTTTTAATTTTTGAGTTTGTGTATTTGCTGAGTGCTGAATCTCACAGGCATAGAGAGAGTCTTCTCCCTGGAATCCTCTCCTAACTTCCTTCCGCTTACCTAAATGTTTCCTCAGTTTAATTTTCACCTCCCTGGAGAGGCTTCCTTGATGGCTTAGGCTTTAAAGCTCAGAAAGACTACAGCAACTTTTGTGTATGCCATATGGGTGCCATTTATCTTGTGCGGGCGCCCAAGCCATCTATCCTTTGGTAGACCTGGGACCGAGCACAGGGGACTGCAAGTAGGAAGTGCACAGCACAGGTGTGCTGTGCACTCAGCCTCTCACTGTTCTGGGGGAAGCATTCCGTTTATTGGGTAAAATAGTTAGGGGGTGGAATATTATAATGAAAGAGAAAACTCTCAGATTTTATAATTGTGAATATATGAAATGCTGCCTTATCCACAGCCTACACCAGACCTATATAGTGATGTACTACTGTCATCCGTATTGCCAAAACAAATGTAAAAAAATAAACAGAACCCCTGCACAACATGATACTGGTACTGTATTTTAGAAACTGACAGCAGGCTATTTTTATCTTTAGCCCAAGCTGAACGCTGACTTCGCCTTGATTTCCCTCCCTTGGCAAGGGCAGAGACTACAGCTTAGAAGCCTCTCTAACCTCCCACAACCCAGTGTTTAACTTACAGATTTATATACAGTAATGCTCAGCGAATGCCTGCTAAATCAGTGGGCTTTAATGTAAGGTACATGTCCTTGGAGTACACAGATAATTTCCAAGAGGCCCACAGGCATGGCTACACCTAAGGACTCCAGTTTTCAGATCTTCCGCCGCCTATGTACCCTTTCTAAAATTAACCTGCCTGAACACACCTCTGGTCCAGGCTCATGCTGGTTCTGCTTTCACATGTCCACTTCAAAATTGTCCTCCCGCTTTACAAAAGAAAGGCATCCAACTCAAAAATCTGGAATCTTACTATAGTGCCTTACATTATACTGATAGCCTCCCAGATGCCAAGCAAAAGGGAAATTTGCAATACAGTGAAACTTCCTTTAACAAAGAATGGTATTGAAATGTGGTATTTGGAGTTATCTTGGAAAGTTCTGAATCCAGATACATTGTAGAATGGGGTGGTGAAGAAAAAAAATTGCTTAACGAACTCTCTTCCTCCATATCCCAAGCATTTTCAAAGAATCGATTATCAGTAGAGTTTTGTGAGAGCAAAACAAAGAGAGCATTGTTAAGAAATATGGATGGTGATGGTACTTTCAGATAGGTGACAAACTCAAGGTAACGCTTTGTGCCTTACCCATCTTAGATTTAGAATTCAGAAGTCAGATGCAGTCATGAAGAGTATATTAATACACTTATTTAAATTGGAAAAAAATGAAGTCAGACTTTTTCTGACAGTCTGATTGGTTTCATAATGAAGACTGCCGTTGATAATTAGTTTATTTGACAAGTTGATTGCCAAATTTTTAATAAGCTAAATCTGCATCCCCACAATTTTGAAAAAAAATATTTAAAACTCATGATAAGATGAATCATTTTATATAAAACATCTTTTATTTTCAAAAGTGGGTTGAAATTAACAATATTTTAATTCCTCAAAGCTTTCCAAGTATATAAAGGTTCCTATAAGTAAGGGAGGAATACATGTAACTAGAACCCATTTAAAAATTTTCAGAATAGTTATGAGCACACATATTCCATAAAGGCAGGCGTCTTTATTTTCTTTGGTTCACTGTTTTATTTTAGCCTACAACAATACCTGACACATAGTAGACACTCAATAAATATTTGATGATAAATGAATAAAGTTTTCTGTATTCCCCTGGTACTGGTTCTCAGCATGTTGAAGAAAGAGCAGTATATCAACTTTTAGAATCTTTTTTTTACTCTTTCACAATTTTCCACTTGCAAAGTTGAACCTTTCACATAATTTAGTGCCATTTAGTTTTGTCTTTTTCTCCTGGATTTCACACATACTTTTTCTTCTTCTTTTTTTCTTTTTTGCGTTTAAGGGAAGGAAAGTTTGGTGATATGCCTCAATTCAATTAAGTTTTCTTAGAAATCCAAACTTTGGAAAGACTTTTATAGCTCCCACACTTATTAGAAAAATGAAGACAAAGGGAAATTCAATGACTTAAACTCACTGCTATTTCTAGTCAGAGTATACTGCTCTTGGCTGTGATCATAATGTGCTCTATAGTGAACGAATTGGCCTAACAACAATAGCATCAAAAAGAATTTAAAAAAACAGGAATAAATTTAACCAAGGCTGTGAAAGAACTGTATGTTGAAAACAATAAGACAGTGATGAAAGAAACTGAAGACAACACAAACAGATGGAAAGATATACTACGTTCATACACTGGAAGAATCAATACTGTTAAAATGACTATACTACTCAAGGCAATCTACAGATTCAAAACAACTCCTATCAAAATTCCAACGGCATTTTTCACAGAAATAGAACAAGCAATCCTAAAATTTGTATGGAACCACAAAAGACCCTAAATAGTTAAAGCTGTCTTGAGAAAGAACAAAGCTGAAGTCATCATTCTTCCTGATTTCAAACTATACCACAAAGCCACAGTAATCAAAACAGTATGGTATTGGCATGAAAACAGACACATAGATCAATGGAACAGAATAGAGATCAGAAATAAACTCATGCACATATGGTCAACTAATTTATGACAAAGGAGTCAAGAATATACAATGAGGAAAGATAGTCTCTTCAATAAATGGTGGTGGGAAAACTGGATAGCCACATGCAAAAAAAAAAAAAAAGAAAAAGAAAAAAATGAAACTAGATTTCTATCTTACTCCATACACAAAAATCAAATCAAAATGGATTAAAGACTTGAACATAGGACCTGAAACCATAAAAGTCCTAGAAGAAAACATAGGGGATAAGCTCCCATTGATCTTGGTGATGATATTTAGATTTGACACCAAAAGCAAAAGCAACAAAAGTGAAAATAAATAAGTGGGACTACATCAAATTAAAAGGTTCTGCACAGCAAAGGAAACCATCAACAAAATGAAAAGGCATCCTACAGAATGGGAGAAAATATTTGCAAGTCATGTATCTGATAAGGGGTTAATATCTAAAAAATATGTTTTTAAAAACTCACACCACCGAATAGCAAAACAAGCCAACCATCTGATTGAAAAATGGGCAGAGGAACTGAATAGACATTTTTCTAAAAAAGGTATACAAATGGCCAACAGGTACATGAAAAGGTGCTCAACATCATTACTCATCAGGGAAATGCAAAACAAAACAATGAGATATCACCTCACACCTGTTAAAATGGCTATCATCAAAAACACAAGAAATAACAAGTGTTGGTGGGGATGTGGAGAAAAGGGAGCCCTTGTGCATTGTGGATGGGAATGTAAATTGGTGCAGCCACTGAAAAACAATATGGAAGTTCCTAAAAATTATTAAATAGAGCTACGATATAATCCAGCAATTGCACTTCTGGGTATATATCCAAAGGCATCAAAAATAGGATCTCAAAAAGATATCTCACTACCATGTTCATTGCAGCATTATGCACAAGAGCCAAGCTATGGAAACAACATAAGTGTCCACAGACAAATCAATGGATAAAGAAGGTGCGGGTGTGTGTGTGTGTGTGTGTGTGTGTGTTTGTATACAGTGTATGTATGTACATACAACAAAATATTATTCAACCTTGAGAAAAAAAGGAAATCTTGCTATTTGCGACAGCATGGATGGAACTTGAGGACATTATGCTAAGTGAAATAAGTCAGACAGAGAAAGACAAAACCACATAGTATTACTTATAGGTGGAATTAAAAAAAGAAGTCAAACTCTTAGGAACAAAGAGTAGAAAAGTGGTTGCCAGGGGCCAGGGCAGGGGGTGGGAGAAATAGGGGGGGTGATAAAAAGGTACAAACTTTCAGCTGAAAGATGAATAAGGTCTGAGGATCTAATATAAAACATGGTGACTACAGTTTGATATAACACTATATTGTATAACTGAAATTTACTAAGAGAGTAGAACTTAAAGGTTCTCACTAAAAAAAAAAGCATAAATACGTGAGGTGATGGATGTGTTAATTACTAGATGGTGGAATTTGGCCTATCAGAAACAAATTCAAGCTCACTATTCTGATTGGGCTTGCTTCATATAGATTATTCAAGGGTCAAAAAGAATTATATTACATTTAAATTTTTTGGTTTAAAAACCAACAGCAAATCTTAAAACATCTTTTCTGATAACTAGGGTGAGATCTATAGAATTTTATAAGTAATGAAGGTTATATGCTTTGTTCATTTTGAAACTAAAAGTTTGTGCTCAGATATGAACCTGTTGTTTATTTTTCTTGTTTTGTGAAATTTGTTTTGATTGACTACTTCTAGAATGAGAGCTGCAATAGATGTGCTCCAGCAAGTTCAAGTCCATGTCTATATCATGGTCTTTTCCCAAGTTCCAAGCATAGGTTCTGACACAGGGATGAATCTCAAAAACGTGTGTGTGTGTGTATACACACACACACACACACACACACACACACATATACATATATATGTATATATATGCATATCCTCTACATGGTCCAAACCAGAACAGTAAAGATATTAAAATCATACAAGATGAAGAATAGTTGAAACTTAGTAATTATTATCCTGAAAAATAGAAAATTTATAGTTGATTGACAGCTTTTATCTTGTTATGTGAAAGATATTTGTTTGTATATGTCAACAGGATTCAAACAAATAATTAAAAATTATAAGAATTGTAAACCAAAAGGAAGACATTCCTAAGAACTCAGGCATATAACTAGAAACATTCAATTATCTGTAACTAGAAAAATTCAAACATCCTTTTAAAGGATGCTGTAGGTTGTACTTATTTTTAAGAACAAAATTAGATATATTTAATGCCCATTATTGAACTAAAATCCCATAATCCTATAAATCCTATGATGCTACAGCTAAGTTGTGTTGAACATTTATTATACGTGTTCATCACTGACAGATAGTTTTACCCAGTTTTTTTCTTTAGACCTATGTGATAAACCTTATTTTCATCACTGTTTTACATATTAACAAACTGAGGTATTTAAAGTAACTTACTCATGCTACCACAGGCATCAGGTGGGTGAACTAGGTCTTGAAACACTTGAAGGCTACCCGCAATTTTAGATTGAGTAAAATAACTCTCACCTCTATTTTCTTCTTTTATTGTGACAACCAGGTACTTGGTGGTTGGGTACAGTAAGTTACCCTTACCCCTTTAGAACAGTGAACGTTCAAATATGTAAAGTCTATGGGCAACTTGTCTAATATTACAGTTAATTACTGGCATCAAAAGTGGATCTTCAACTCAAAATCCCCAACAGTCAGCAGGGATTTTTACAGTAAAAAAAGTGTAAGAAGTATGTGGAATCTAAAGTATGACACAAATGAACTTATTTATGAAACAGAAACAGACTCATAGACATTGAAGACAGACTTGTGGTTGCCGAGGGGAAGGGAGAGTGGGGGAGGGATGGATTGGGAGTTGGGGATTAGCAGATGGAAACTATTATACTGTATATAGAATGGATAACAAGGTCCTACTGTATAGCACATGGAACTATATTCAGTATCCTGTGATAGACCATATGGAAAAGAATATGAAAAAGAATACATATATGTATAACTGAATCAGTTTGCTATGGAGCAGAAATTGACAAAACATTGTAAATTAACTATACTTCAATAAAATAAATTTTCAAAAAAGTATAAGAAAGAAACAAGCCAAACTCTCTAAATGGTTTTTTTTTGTAAATACAATGAATTCAATAACCCAATGACAGCTGATGTAGGAGAATTCTTTAGTTTTAGCAATTACAATATCCTCGCAGGGTTTAAGCCTTAAAAATCCCTGCCTCTAGCCATGATACATGAACTGAGACAGGAAGAAGGAATAATTGAAGGGTTTTGGGGAGATTTACATGACCAGCACCTGTGGTAAACTGTCCCATGGATTCTCAGGCTCAGTGAATTTTACATTATGTGAAATTTTAAATCCCACTGCTGAAGTTTACAGACATTTTTGTCTTCTGTTTTTGAAGGAATTGGGAATAAGTTATCTAAAACTTATCTGATAATCCTTACCCTGAAAACCTTACACAACTTTAGTAAAGCAAATGAGCAAAGCAAAGTGCTTTGTAACTTTCTGTATCTACAGACGGAACAGTCTGTCATCATATTCCAAGAAAACAGTAAATGATCTGATACCATTTCTTAGGAAGCCAAAAACTTATTTTATCAACTACCTCTTTTAAAACAATTCTGTCTTGATTGAATAGTACCCTCATTTTGTTTGCTCAAAAATAAAGAGATGGATTGATTGGACTGATTCCTGGCAAGTTTGAAGTCATCTCAGTATAAAGAGAGGCTGACTGAGTCAAACCTTTGTCCTCCTAACTCTTGGCCATGTGGCTAAGACAAGACACGCCCTGCTTTTCAGGTAGTTGTGCATCACATCAGCCATCTCTGAGCTCTCTGGTCGCATTCCCAAGATTAAGCCCTGAAATTGAGAGTCTTTTAAAGGTTTACACTCAGCAGCAAGATAATCCTCATGGAAGAGTGCACATGAATTAATCTTCACAAAAAATGAGAGGTCACATTTTTCAACACATTTTGAAGCCATTTCCCTCAGCTGTTGATTGGATTTTTGAATTGTGGCTTTGGCATCAAAATAAAAATTTATAAGTTCCATATATTAAATTGCTTTAGAATACCTGTCATACTGGAAATAGTAAGAAAGTAAGGCTGTCAGTTGAGAGAGACTTACTTTTTAACCCTTAATATAGTGAAGGTTAGTTGCATTGTGAGCTCTGAAGCCATATGGATAATATTTTCATTCTGGATTACATTAAAATCCATTGATCTATCCTGAATGTTGAGTGGGTCTTTTTTGCCTATGTGATTTCTAACATCCTGCATGGGTCATCTGGAAAATGTTCATAGAGTTATGTAGATCCTCCAAATATTGACATATTTCATTATACGGTATCAAAAATCACATTCCTTAATATTACCACCAGTCTGATCAGAAAATACTTCATGTATTGGGAAGCTTACAGCGATAGACACACATTTTCCAAAATTATATACTTTAAGACTTTGAAAGCTTGAATTTTACTATTGGGAACAAATGCTGTCAGTTAATTTCCTTGATGTTATAAGCTCATTTATATCATTTTTGACAAAATGCTTGTCAAATACTGGAGTCTGAATAGCCATGGTTTGTCTGTCAGTTGTTCTTTCTAGAAACAATAAAATTCTATAAAAGAAAGCAGACAGTTTGACTCTCAACTCAGTCACACAAGTCCTTTCTGTTAAAAGACAACCATGAGCCAGTGGAGTCAAGATGGCAGACTAGGAGGATACGGAACTCGCACTTCCACACAACTAGAGCACCTACCAGGCACCGGTGGGGGACCATGGACACCTAAGGGGACGGGAGGAACCCCTAGAGACTGGGTAGGACGTGGGGTGTGAGGGGAGTGAAGGGGGAGGAGAAGTGGAGGCAGGATGGGACTGGTGCCCATGCTGGGGGAGGGGAAGGGATCCCACGCCCCAAGGGGGAAATTGGGGGACCACTGGGAGGGCAGAGGATCAAAAGGGAGCGTGGCCAGGTTTCCCCTGCCCACTTGGGCCCACGGGAGCCTGCTGAGATACGAGGCCTGATCCTCTGCCCACCAAGGCCCCCTCCACCCGTGTGGGTCCTGAGGGAATGGGAGGGAGGGAAGGGGGAGCAGAAGTAAAGGCCGGACCTCCAGGACCAGCACCCCTGAGGGGTGGCTTGGGGAAGGGAGGACTTCTTACACCTAGCAGGACCCACCCACGGTTAGGGGTCCAGTGGGGACAGGGGAGACCCTGGGGGAGATGGTGGGAGAGGGGTACGAAGGAACAGAAGGGAACACGGCCAGCACTTTCCCTGTCCACTTAGGCACCAGGGAGCCTGATGGGCTCCTGGGACTGATCTTCTGCCCTCGGAGCCTCCCTCCTGCCATGCAGAGCCTAAATCCTGCCCCTACACCCCCACCCAGGGCCCTAACTCTACACTTGGAGACCCCCTCTGAGACCCCCTCCAACATGCTGGGCCTAAACCCCACCTACACACCCTCACTCAGGGCCTAACCTCCAAACTCTGGAAATCCACACTCTGGAGGCCCCCCATTGGATGTGCTGAGTCTCCAATTCCACACAGGTCCTAAGCAGAGACACCGCCCCATGCTTGAAGGTGGCCCTGCCCACAAGGCCTTTTCCAGCTGCGTGGATCCAGACCCTAGGCCCTGCCCCATGCTCAAAACCCCCCACCTAGGCCCCACCTCACCCTAAATCCCACCCTGCATAAGTTCCACCCCCGCCTAAACTCCACCCCCAATAGCCATGGCCTTTTTTTTTTCTTTTTTATTCTTTATGGTTGGGGTTCTGTTTTACCTTACTGTTGTTGATTCGTTTATATTTTTATTTTTTCTAATAAATCTTTTATTTTTTCTAATTTTATTTTATTCTTTATACTTTGTTATTTTTCTGCTCTTTTTGGCTTGTTCCCCCCCCCCTTTTTTTTTCTGTTGTGGTTTTGTTTTACCTTGTCATGTTGTTTCAATTATATTTTTATCTTTCCTAATATATTTTTTATCTTTTCAATTTTTATTTTTTATTCCTTGTTATTATACTGCTCCTTTTTTTCTTTCTTTTTTTTTTCTTGTTTTTCGCCACACCACATGGCTTGCGAGATCTTGGTTCCCAGGCCGGAGGTAGGATCCAAGCTCCTGTGATGGGACTGCTGACTGCAACAACTGGACTAACAGAGAACCTCAGACCCCAGGGAATATTAACTGGAGTGAAGCCTCCTGGAGGTCCTCCTCTCGGCACCAAGACCTGGCTCTACCCAACTGCCTGCAAACTGCAGTGCTGTAGGCCTCAGGCCAAACAACCAGTAAGATAGGAATACAGCCCTACCCATCAAAAAAATAACTGAAACGACAAAAATATATGTTACAGACGAAGGAGCAAGGTAATAAACCTACAAGACCAAGTAAATGAAGACAAAATGGGCAACATACCTGAAAAAGAACTCAGAGTAATGATAGTAAAGATGATCCAAAATCTCAGAAACAGAATGGAGAAAATAAAAGAAACATTTAACAAGGATCTAGAAGAACTAAAGAGCAAACAAACAGTGACAAACAACAAAACAACTGAAATTAGAAATACTCTAGAAGGAATCAATATCAGAATGACTGAGTCAGAAGAACAGATAAGTGAGCTGGAAGATAAAATGGTGGAAATAACTGCCAGGGAGCAGAATAAAGAAAAAAGAATGAAAAGAATTGAGGAAGGTCTCAGAGACGTCTGGGACAATATTAAACGTAATAACATTTGAATTACAGGAGTCCCAGAAGAAGAAGAGATAAAGAAAGGGTCTGAGAAAATATTTGAAGAGATTATAGTTGAAAACTTCCCTAACATGAGAAAGGAAATAGTCAATCAAGTCCAGGAAGCACAGAGAGTCCCATACAGGATAAACGAAAAGAGAAACATGCTGAGACACATATTAATCAAAACATAAAAATTAAATAAAAAGATAAAATATTAAAAGCAGCAAGGGAAAAGCATCAAAGAACATACAAGGGAATCCCCATAAGGTTAACAGCTGATCTTTCAGCAGAAACTCTGCAAGCCAGAAGGGAGTGGAAGGGCATATTTAAAGAGATGAAAGGGAAAAACCTACAACCAAGATTACTCTACCTGGCAAGGATCTCATTCAGAATCAACAGAGAAATCAAAAGCTTTACACACAATCAAAACCTAAGAGAATGCAGCATCACCAAACCAGCTCGACAACAAATGCTTAAGGAACTTCTCTAAGCGGGAAACACAAGAGAAGAAAAAGACCCACAAAAACAAACCCAAACCAATTAAGAAAATGGTAACAGGAACATATATATTGAAAATCACCTTGAATGTAAATGGATTAAATGCTCCAGCCAAAAGACACAGACTGGCTGAATGGATACAAAAACAACACCCTGATATATGCTATCTACAAGAGACCCACTTCAGACGTAGGGACAAATACAGACTGAAAGTGAGGGGATGGAAAAAGATATTCCATGCAAATGGAAATCACAAGAAAGCTGGAGTAGCAATACTCATATCAGATAAAATAGTCTTTAAAATAAAGACTGTTACAAGAGATAAGGAAGGACATTACATAATGATCAAGGGATCAATCCAAAAAGAAAACATAACAATTGTAAATATTTATGCACCCAACATAGGAGCACCTCAATACATAAGGCAAATGCTAACAAGCATAAAAGGAGAAATAGACAGTAACAAAATAATAGTGGGGGACTTTAACACTCCACTTACACCAATAGACAGAAAATAAATAAGAAACACAAACTTTAGATGACACAATAGATCAGACAGACTTAACTGATATTTTTAGGATATTCCACCTGAAAGCGAAAGAATACACCTTCTTCTCAAGTGCACATGGAATGTTCTCCAGAAAAGATCACATCTTGGGTCACAAATAAAGCGTTGGAAAATTTAAGAAAATTGAAATCGTATCAAGCACCTTTTCTGACCACAACTCTATGAGATTAGAAATCAATTACAGGAAAAAACAGTGAAAAACACAAATACATGGAGGCTAAAGAGCGTGCTGCTAAATAACCAAGAGATCACTGAAGAGATCAAAGAGGAAATTTAAAAATAGCCAGAAACACATGACAGTGAAGACACGGCGATCTAAAACGTATGGGACACAGGAAAAGCAGTTCTAAGAGACAAGTTCATAGCAATTCAAGCTCACCTCAAGAAACAAGAAACATCTCAAATAAACCAACTAACCTTACACCTAAAGCAACTAGAAAAAGAACAAAGAAAACCCAAAGTTAGCAGAAGGAAAGAAATCATAAAGACCACATGAGAAATAAATGAAAAAGAAATGAAGGAAACAATAGCAAAGATCAATAAACTAAAAGCTGGTTCTTTGAGAAGATAAACAAAATTATTAAACCATTAGCCAGACTCATCAAGAAAAAGAGGGAGAAGACTCAAACCAATAGAATTAGAAATGAAAAAGGAGAGGTAACAACTGACACTGCAGAAATACAAAGGATCATGAGAGATCACTGCAAGCAACTCTATGCCAATAAAATGGACAACCTGGATGAAATGGACAAATTCTTAGAAAAGCAAAACCTGCCAAGACTGAATCAGGAAGAAATAGAAAATATAAACAGACCAATCACAAGCACTGAAATTGAGACTGTGACTAAAAATCTTCCAATAAACAAAGGCCCAGGGCCAGATGGCCTCACAGGCAAATTCTATCAAACATTTAAAGAAGAGCTAACACCTATTCTCCTCAAACTCTTCCAAATATAGCAGAGGGAGGAACACTCCCAAACTCCTTCCATGAGGCCACCATCACCCTGATACCAAAACCAGACAAAGATGTCACAAAGAAAGAAAGCTACAAGCCAACATCACTGATGAACATAGATGCAAAAATCCTCAACAAAATACTAGCAAACAGAATCCAACAGCACATTGAAAGGATCATACACCATGATCAAGTGGGGTTTATCCCAGGAAAGCAAGGATTCTTCAATATACGCAAATCTATCAATGTGATACACCACATTAACAAATTGATGGATAAAAACCATATGATCATCTCAAAAGATGAAAAAGCTTTTGACAAAATTCAACAGCCACTTATGATAAAAACTCTCCAGAAACTGGGCATAGAGGGAAACTACCTTAACATAATAAAGGTCATATATGACAAACCCAGAGCAAACATAATTCTCAATGGTGAAAAACTGAAAGCATTTCCTCTAAAATCAGGAACAAGACAAGGATGTCCACTCTCACTACTCTTATTCAACATACTATTGGAAGGACTAGGCAGAGCAATCAGAGAAGAAAAAGAAATAAAAGGAATGCAAATAGGAAAGGAAGAAATAAAACTGTCACTGTTTGAGGATGACATGATACTATACATAGAGAATCCTAAAGATGCCACCAGAAAACTACTAGAACTAATCAATGAATTTGGTAAAGTTGCAGGATACAAAATTAATGCACAGAAATCTCTTGCATTCCTATACACTAACAACAAAAGATCAGAAAGAGAAATTAAGGAAACAATCCCATTTACCATTGCAACAAAAAGAATAAAATACCTAGGAATAAACCTACCTAAGGAGGCAAAACACCTGTATTCAGAAAACTATAAAACACTGAAGAAAGAAATCAAAGATAACATAAACAGATGGAGAGATATGCCATGCTCTTGGATAGGAAGAATCAAAATTATGAAAATGACTACATTACCCAAAGCAATCTACAGGTTCAATGCAATCCCTATCAAATTACCAATGGCATTTTTTACAGAACTAGAACAAGAAATTTTACAATTTGTATGGAAACAGAAAAGATCCCAAATAACCAAAGCAATCTTGAGAAAGAAAAACGGAGCAGGAGGAATTAGGTTCCCTGACTTCAGACTATACTAAAAGCTACGGTAATGAAGACAGTATTGTACTGGCACCAAAACACAAATACAGATCAATGGAACAGGATAGAAAGCCCAGAGAAAAACCCATGCACATATGATCACATTATTTTTGATAAAGGAGGCAAGAATATACAATGGAGAAAAGACAGCCTCTTCAATAAGTGGTGCTGGGAAAACTGGACAACTACATGTAAAACAATGAAATTAGAACACTCTCTAACACCATACACAAAAATAAACTCAAAATGGATTAAAGACCTAAATGTAAGGCCAGACACTATCAAACTCTTAGAGGGAAACATAGGCAGAACACTCTATGACATAAATCACAGCAAGATCCTTTTTGACCCACCTCCTAGAGTAAGGGAAATAAAAACAAAAATAAACAAATGGGACGTAAAGAAACTTAAAAGCTTTTACACAGCAAAGGAAACCATAAACAAGACGAAAAGACAACCCTCAGAATGGGAGAAAATATTTGCAAACGAATCAATGGACAAAGGATTAATCTCCAAAATTTAGAAGCAGCTCATGCAGCTCAATATAAAAAAAACAGCCCAATCCAAAAATGGACAGAAGACCTAAACAGACATTTCTCCAAATTAGATATACAGATGTCCAACAAATACTTGAAAAGATGCTCAACATCACTAGTCATTAGAGAAATGCAAATCAAAATTACAATGAGGTATCACCTCATACCGGTCAGAATGGCCATCATCAAAAATCTACAAACAATAAATGCTGGAGAGGGTGTGGAGAAAGGGGAACCCTCCTGCACTGCTGGTGGGAATGTAAATTGATATAGCTACTATGGAAAACAGCATGGAGGTTCCTTAAAAAACTAAAAATAGAACTACCATACGACCCAGCAACCCCACTACTGGGCATATACCCTGAGAAAACCATTACTCAAAAGGAGACATGTACCACAATGTTCACTGCAGCACTATTTACAATAGCCAGGTCACGGAAGCAACCTAAATGTCCATCAACAGATGAATGGATAAAGAAGATGTGGCACATGTATACAATGGAATATTACTCAGCCATAAAAAGAAACGAAATTGAGTTATTTGTAGTGTGGTGGATGGACCTAGAATCTGTCATACAGAGTTAAGTAAGTCAGAAAGAGAAAAACAAATACCATATGCTAATGCATATATATAGAATTTTAAAAAGCAGTACTTATGAGCCTAGTGGCAGGGCAGGAATAAAGACACTGACGTAGAGAATGCACTTGAGGGAACGGGAGTGGAGTGGAAGCTGGGATGAAGTGAGAGAGGAGCATTGGCATATATACACTACCAGATGTCAAATGGATGGCAGTGGGAAGCTGCTGCATAGGACAAGGATATCAACTTGATGCTTTGTGACGACCTAGAGGGATGGGATAGGGAGGGTGGGAGGGAGGTTCAAGAGGGAGGGGATATCTTTATACGTATAGCTGATTCCCTTTGTTGTACAGCAGAAAGTAACAACATTGTAAAGCAATTATACTCCAATAAAGATGTTTAAAAAAAATAGAAAAAAAGAAAAAAAGAGAACCATAGGGCTTTCCTGGTGGTGCAGTGGTTGAGAGTCCACCTGCCGATGCAGGGGACACGGGTTCGTGCCCTGGTCCGGGAGGATCCCACATGCCGCAGAGTGGCTGGGCCCGTGAGCCATGGCCGCTGAGCCTGAGCATCCGGAGCCTGTGCTCCGCAACAGGAGAGGCCACAACAGTGAGAGGCCCGCGTACAGCAAAAAAAAAAAAAAAAAAAAAAGAGAGAGAACCATTATACTTCAGCATGTGGCTGAAGCAGTTTACCCAAAAGGTAGGACTTTCAGTCCTCACCCTAAGCGACAAACTAGTGGGGGGAAGTTGCTTCTAGTGAGATCCCTTGAGGTCAGAAGGCCTCAAAATGTTTGCCTACGCGGGCACAAATGAAAACGGAATGAGCCACATGATAGAGCTCTATTTAGCGCCATCTAATCTCCAGTCTCTGACCAGTGCCAGAGACTTGACCTTTCAAAAACACCAGAAGCTGGAACCTGCAGAGAGGTAGACATGAATAACTTTTTCAACTTCCTGTTTCCAACTATGAGGTTCTACCTTCTTTGTCAATATTCCTGACGGGAGAGCTTGAGACCCTCTGGAAGCTTTTTAACTGGGGGTTGCGGGGGAGAGGTATTAATCATAATGTATATCCTATACTTCAACCCACAGTCAAGCAATCTGTTTCATCTAAAGATTACAATGCCATGTGCCTCCCTCCAAAAATTCAATTGGAGACATATGTTATAGCATTTGAATGCTAGAATATTGTATTCTCTTTAGTAAACCTTTGTTACTTCAGACTGTTGCAATCATTATATTGCACACTTTCTATCCTCTAATATTTGCCACTGTGAGGGCATGCTGCAGAGTCCTACTGCCTGTATTGTTCTAAATGCAGCTCTGAACACATCCCTTCCTTGTACAAAAAGTTCTCTTAGCTCAACTTGCTAGAAGATCCCTCACTCATCTTCTCTGTCCCATGAAATGAAAGCTCATTCTTCAAGGCCAAATATTTGCATTGCCTGGAACACAGCAGTGCTTAATCAGTGGTAACGATCTGGAAATACCCAAGTTAAAATACATTTTCTTCCTGAAATCCTCCATGATGACCCAGTCTGTAAGTCATACACTTTAAAAAATATATTGAAAAGCTTATCTATGAAACACATTGTTCTAGCAACTCATAGAACAATGAACAATATATGTAATGATCTTGCTCTCAGAAAACTTGTATTCTGCTTCAGATACAGTTAACCAAAAAATAAATACGTAATATTGGGTTGGCCAAAAAGTTCGTTCGGATTTTCCCATAACAGCGTACAAAAACCCGAACGAACTTTTTGGCCAATCTAATATAAGGTTGGTAGCGATGAGACCTACAAAGAAAAATAAGCAAGTGACTGAGGGTTAGAGGGGTGAGCTCGTTTTGATGGAGGTGATGAGAAGGGCTTGTCTGAGGAGATAATACATGAGCAGAGAACCAAATAACTAAGAAGTGGCTGGCCATGTAGAAATTCAGACTTGCAATTATGGTGGCTTAGACTAAGACTAGAGATAAGAGTACATAGATTTAAGATAATTTATCATTTTCATCAGAACGTCTATAGCCCTTTGGTTTTACACCTATTGCCACATAATGCGTGATATATTATATACAAATGTGGATTGCAAGTTACTTGAAAGCAAAGATTGTATCTTTGTATTCCCAGTGCCAAGAATGGTGCCTGGTACAGAGGAGGCACTTGGTACATGTTTATTGACTGAATCTAACTTCCTAAACTTTCTTGCCTGCCTGTAGGGATCTGTGACAGCTGCATGATACCTCCTGTATAGGCTGAATCTATTCTGAGCCTCTTGCATTCTCCCCTCAGTGTCCTAGGCAGGCTTACAAGACACCTTTATAATAAATGAGCTTACACAGCCATTCTATTAATCACATACAATCGTCAGTTCCAAATTAAGTGCATGTGGAAAAATTAGATCCTCAAATAATTGTTATGTGCAATCGGCTGCTTGAACTCCCTAAATAAGGTTTAAGTGGTCAATTGCTCCAGAAACTAGCCCCAAAAGCCAACAGTTGGCTAATTTCATGTGTAATGAACTGTGTCTATTATTTCACCACCTGCAGCTAATTGTCTATAGATAATTATACCTTAAGAATGGAAAACTGCCCTTGGAAGTTGAGCCTAACTTGGTGTCCAATATACTATATCTAACATATCTCTTATTATAACCAAGAAAAAAAAGAATCAGGTCAGGAGCAATTATAGAAAAATGAAGTTTGTCTTCTCAAGTGTTAGGGTCTTTTTAATGACATTGGTGTTCCACCAAATTCATTTGCATAAATGCATATTTGTGTTTATCTAAAGTCTCCATCTAAAAAGCAGAAGCCACTGGTCATCCTTCAGCATTTCTACCACCATCACTCACTCACATGACCTGAAGATGTATCCATATGATCATGTAGAGGACTTCATACTTCATATTCACAAAGTATAGCCAACTTACACACTGGGCTAGTTCTCATTAAAGCACTATTCAAACAAACCAGCTGGGATTAAACATTCTCATGTCAAAAGAGTCTGTTTTTCAAAAAATTTCACAATTTGTATGGAAACACACAAGACCCTGAATAGCCAAAGCAATCTTGAGAAAGACAAACAGAGCTGGAGGAATCAGGCTCCCTGACTTCAGACTATACTACAAAGCTACAGTAATCAAGGCAGTATGGTATTGGCACAAAAACAGAAATATAGATCAATGGTACAGGATACAAAGCGCAGAGAAAAACCCACACACATATGGTCACCTTATTTTTGATAAAGGAGGCAAGACTATACAATGGAGAAAAGACAGCCTCTTCAATAAGTGGTGCTGGGAAAACTGGACAGCTACATGTAAAAGAATGAAATTAGAACACTCTTTAACACCATACACAAAAATAAACTCAAAATGGATTAAAGACCTAAATGGAAGGCCAGACACTATAAAACTCTTAGAGGAAATCGTAGGCAGAGCACACTACGACATAAATCACAGCAAGACCCTTTTTGACCCACCTCCGCGAGAAATGGAAATAAAACCAAAAATAAACAAATGAGACCTAATGAAACTTAAAAGCTTTTGCACAGCAAAGGAAACCATAAACAAGACAAAGGACAACCCACTGAATGGGAGAAAATATTTGCAAATGAAGCAACTGACAAAGGATTCATCTCCAAAATATACAAGCAGCTCATGCTGCTCAGTATGAAAAAAACAAATAACCCAATACAAAAATGGGCAGAAGACCTAAATAGACATTTCTCCAAAGAAGATATACAGATTGCCAACAAACACATGAAAGAATGCTCAACATCACTAATCATCAGAGAAATGCAAATCAAAACTACAATGAGGTATCACCTCACACCAGTCAGAATGGCCATCATACAAAAATCTAGAAACAATAAATGCTGGAGAGGGTGTGGAGAAAAGGGAACCCTCTTGCACTGTTAGTGGGAATGTAAACTGATACAGTCACTATGGAGAACAGTATGGAGGTTCCTTAAAAATCTAAAAATAGAACTACCATACGATCCAGTAATCCCACTACTGGGCATATACCCTGAGAAAACCATAATTCAAAAAGAGTCATGTACCACAATGTTCATTGCAGCTCTATTTACAATAGCCAGGACATGGAAGCAACCTAAGTGTCCATCGACAGATGAATGGATAAAGAAGATGTGGCACATATATACAATGGAATATTACTCAGCCATTAAAAGAAATGAAACTGAGTTATTTGTAGTGAGGTGTATGGACCTAGAGTCTGTCATACAGAGTGAAGTAAGTCAGAAAGAGAAAAACAAATAGCGTATGCTAACACATATATATGGAATCTAAAAAAAGAAAATCATTATGAAGAACTTAGGGACAGGACAGGAATAATGACGCAGTTGTAGAGAATGGACTTGTGGACACGGGGAGGGGGAATGGTAAGCTGGGATGAAGTGAGAGAGTGGCATGGACATATCTACACTACCAAATGTAAAATAGCTAGCTAGTGGGAAGCAGCCGCATGGCACAGGGAGATCAGCTCAGTGCTTTGTGACCACCTAGAGGGGTGGGATAGGGAGGGTGGGAGGGAGGGAGATGCAAGAGGGAAGAGATATGGGAACATATGTATATGTATAACTGATTCACTTTGTTATAAAGCAGAAACTAACACACCATTGTGAAGCAATTATACTCCAATAAAGATGTTTAAAAAAAAAGTCTTTTTAGCAGATATTTGAGGAGCAAAGTAAAGAGGTATGTGTGACTCAAACCTTTGACTTTGTATATTATTTGATAAAGTATTTCTAACAAATTTCAGGGGACACACACACACACTAACTCTAAAATGTTGGTCAAACAACAAACTAACTGATAAATATTCCTAAAGAAGTCTATGTTAATTACATACTCCACCACTGAGGTCTGTGACTTTTGCATGACATAGCACTGCCAACGTGAAATTCAATGCCAAAAGAAGGTCATTTGAAAATGAATAGTTTTCAACACGTTCATCTTTCAAAAGAGATGCCTCTTTTCACTGCTTATATAATGGGAGAGAAAAAAAAATCCACAACTCTAAAATTGTTCATATCAACATCTTAGAAGATCTTTGTAAATAAGCAGTGCCTACTTAAAGTTATTGATATTCATTTTTAAACCAATAAAAAGAGCTAATCAATTAATTCACCCTGTGGTTAAGTGGGGGAAAAACTCAACAGGTGGTGTGAGAAATCTGATCGAGATCGAGCTCTATCAGTAATGCTACTCATTAACTTCGTTATTTGGGGCAAAGTATTTAACCTCTCTGAACCACATCTGTGAAATGAGAACAATACTGACAATTTACCAGAGCATTTGTGATAATTAAGTGAGATAATATTGTGTATTTAAGTGCTTTATGAAATGTGACACCCTATAGCATTGTAAGATACTGTGTAATGTGTAATAGAAATAACACTAAATATAGAATGAGAAGATGTGTTTGAGTCCTAACACTGCCACTAACTGGACAAGTTCTCTTGATGAATGTGTAGACAAATGAGTGCATAAATGAATGAATGGACTGCATCAGCCTTATTCATTGAGTCACGTGGCACTAGGCATTTTAACAGGCACTGTTGATACAGAGGTGAATCTTTCCCACAGAGAGCTGATACTTTACGAAGGAAGACTCACAAAAAAACAGATGGCTTGCTATGCAGCAGTAGATAACTGGAACATTATGGAACCCATTCATGGGCATCAAACATTGAATCTAGCTTCACTTGACATTTTGATGTTAAGCATATCACTTGATACTAAGTGTATACTAATCATCTATGCACCAGGCAATTTAAAAATTACATAATTCCCACACACAAGTAATGGATTCTAAAAGAAAAGGATCTACAGGTTATTATCAGGTTTCCCTGAGTTAAATTAATAAATATGTATGGGATCTTGTAGAGTTGTGAAAATTATTAACACTGAAGAACAAAAGGAAAAATAATTAACCAAATCATATCTCACTACAGATTCATGAGCCAGTTCAACACGGCTCCTCCAATTACATGTGAAGTCCTTTTCAACATAAGCCTCAAACAAAACTTGTCTTTATAACCATTGTATTTCTTTCTTTTTGGATTCATTAATATTAATTAATGTTAGCTCATTTAGGCTATTAATCAAGTAATATATTACTACTTTACCTACCCATTGAAAATTTCCTCTTTTTTAACACTTACTCCTGTTTCTCCAGAATACTTTGTGTAAAGTAACTTACAGTCTTTGAAAATTATAATTAATTTCAAAAGAACAGAAGCCTGCTTTGTTCTAAATCCCAGATGACTTTTTTCAGGTAATTAAAAGCCAAGAGAACAGAATTTGAATACACTCAAAAGGTGAGGGAAAAAACCATGGTTGTTATACCTATGAATGGCAAGCTTGGATATATCATTTCCTCTGATTCTCAAAGCATTATTAACAAAATGGAGAGATCAGAAATTCATCTGTTACTTTAACTAAAGGTAATGCCTATATGATAAGGGAATTGATAAAAAAAAAAAAGCAGTGAGGATTACTCTGAAAAAAGATCAACACTCCGATGAGGTATTCAGTATTAACTGGGATCTGACAAATTTTAACTGAGAACACATGAATGGGGCTGGGAAGCTCCAAAGCATTTCAAGAAGGAAGGTTTTCTAATTGCAGTGGGCAAGTTTTGCAACCTCATAAGTGAGTTTCTCTGAATTTGATATCCAAAGTTTAAGTGAAGCAGTGCAATGCAGGCTTTGTTGAGAAACATAATGGTCAGTCAACTATGAGATATTTTTCCAACTCCTATATGACCTGAAAGCAAGAAAATGAGTCCATCTTTGAATATCATATGCCTCAGGTTTATCATCTCTAATCATTTCTGCTCACCAGTCAGGAGTAAAGATGCTCTCATTCATCCTAGTCCCTACTCATAGCAATTGCCCTATATTGAAGGCCGCTAAGAAGATTTTAGGAAATGTATCTACTTCAAAAATATGCTTTGGGTACTTCCCTGGTGGTCCAGTGGTTGAGACTTTACCTTCCAATGCAGGGGGTGCAGGTTCGATCCCTTTTCAGGGAGTTAAGATCCCACATGCCTCAGGGCCAAAAAAACCAAAACACAAAACAGAAGCAATATTGTAACAAATTCAATAAAGACTTTAAAAATGGTCCACGTCAAAAAAAAAATCTTTAAAAAAACAACTATGCTTTGCACATAGTCTGCAAATTTGTCCCGGTTCTTGCTCTCTTTTGTTTAAAATTTATTCTACTGAAGTATAGTTGATTTACAATGTCGTGTTAATTTCTACTGCACAGCAAAGAGATTCAGTTATACATGTATTAAGGGGTGCTACTTCTATGGATGACAGAGCACAGACCAGGTTAGGTTTGACTCCAAGTCCCAGGGGCACCCAGAGTCACTGCCTTTTCTCTGCTTCACTATCTGTCAACTGGTTTGTGCTTCTATCTTTGAATTTTCAATGTGGTGTGAAAATAGAGCAGTGTTCTCTAACTCTCCAGAAGATTTAAACAGTAGTCTATATTATTCATAAAGTGAGCAATGTGCTTCCCCAAACATACTTGACTCTTGTTCACCCCTTTCTTTCCTTGTTTTTAAAACTGTCTCTGTTTCATATATCAAACATTTATATATGCCTGTCATGGGCCAGGCACTATCATGTGTTTTATTAGTATTAACTTGTTTAAACCCAATAGCGATTCTGAGGAACTACTGTTACTAGCCCTACCCTACAACAAGGAAACTGATGCACGAATAGGTCAAACACCCTGTCCAAGTTCAACAGTAAGCAGGGCTCAAATTCAATCAGCCTGGCTCCAGAAACTGTATTTTAATCAACATGCATCCTATCAGAGAGCCAAATAGGAAGCTAGAAACACAAAAGAGGGATGCAAGGGTTGTTTATTGTGCTGGTCTCATGTGGAAGGGATTATGAAGTGATTTAGATTAAGCATGACTTTCTGAGATGAATGATAAATATTTTCCTCATCTCTGGAATTATAAATGATTAGTTTAAGAAAATGTGGGGTGTGTGGGGAGTACAAGCTGATTCAAAACTTCTAGCAATCTTTCTCTGCATATCAACTGCTCATCAGAATTAGTTAATATAGAGTTTATTTCTGCAGTTCTCCAAATATGTGGTAAGAAGTTATTGATGCTGACAACAATCCTATTCAGAAGGATATTGCACATCCCATAAGAAAAGCAATTAGAATTTTATAAATCCAATTAAATAGAAATATCTTGCTTTTGCATAGTACTCTGTAAGACAATCTTGATCTCAGTTTTAGAAAAGGCCCCAAATACTGTCTTCCATCCTCCTCTTAATATTCTTTATGACAAGGAGCTGTCCCTCAAAATCCAGTTGGCTGATTTTTCCCAGGCTAAATACCATTTAAAATTAATTTTATCTTTTGTTTATTCCGTCAGAGTATATAGTGCATTCTCCAGAATGTGAATGAAGACAAGCAGCTATGATTTTGAAGAGTATTAATACGTAAGTATGATTGACTTTTCCTCCTCTATTTTGTTCCTCTCTTCATAACAAATGAAAAGCCTAAAATCTTGCTTTGGAGCTGAGACTAGCAGAATTTGAAAGGACAGAGTTCATTCCTGGACAACAGCTGGAGAGAAACAATATCGAGGAGTGTCAGCTGAAGTATGTACTGTAATATGCTGATGAATTTTCTGTAAAAGCAAAACAAAACTTTTCTATGCCCCCAAATTTTGGTAAAAATATACATTCTATGTCCTTTTTGGATATTTACTCTGCATACTGGCATAGAAAAAGTTCTGAGAAATCCTATAATGAAGGCAAATCTAATTGTATTCATCCATTATTCCCTAAGAAGCATTCAACTGAAATTTCTAAAGCTATAATGTGTACTGGGCACTCTACTAGGTGTTAGAAATATAGTTGCATAAAGAAAGAGACAAGGGGCTTCCCTGGTGGCGCAGTGGTTGAGAGTCCGCCTGCCGATGCAGGGGACACGGGTTCGTGCCCAGGTCTGGGAAGATCCCACATGCCGCGGAGCGGCTGGGCACGTGAGCCATGGCCGCTGAGCCTGCGCGTCCGGAGCCTGTGCTCCGCCACGGGAGAGGCCACAACAGTGAGAGGCCTGCGTACCACAAAAAAAAAGAAAAGAAAAAAAAAGAAAGAGACAGGTTTCCTGGAGATGAGAACTTGGTATACAGGAGAATGAATATGAAGTCTCACAGGAACAATACGTGGACTCCACTACTCAGAAGTAGTGTTCTACACAACCATTGCTCCCTGAGGACATCTGATGAATCTCGGCATTAGAAAGCCATAGCAGTAGTCGTAGTAAAATGTAATCTGGACTTTAACAAGAGTACTGTTAGTAGAGTTGGAAAGGAAGGGCAAATGCAAGTGGCATCAAGTATTGATAGATCCTATAGAAATAACAGATAATCACCGTGAGAACGGACGGAAGAGTTCATCCAGGTTAGAATCTTCCAAACTATGTTCCTAGAAATGTGTTTCTCAGGAAATATTTATCTGGACAAATAATTTGGGGAAGTTTCAAAGTCTATTTTTCTCTTGGAGACTGACAGTATACATTAGCATTTGCATGAAAGCTCTCCTGTAAAAAAGCCTGCTTATATTTATTTAAACTTTATTTCCTAAATATGTGTCCACATAACACTCCCTATTATTTCAGTAAATGCAACTGAATAGCATTTGCATGGAAAGCTCTCCAATAAAATGCATGCTTATATTTATTTAAACTTTATTTGCCAACCATATGTGTCCACATCCCTTTCTACTATTTCCGCAAACACAGTTGAATGGGGGATAATCCTCAATTGATTTTGCTGTTGAAATAGCCTAGAATTATAGCAGCTTAAAACTAGAAGAGACATAATTATCACCAAGGAAACGATACCTCTTAACTTCCAGGCATCATTTTTTTTGGTGGTGGGGGATCAGCACAGTACCACTTTTCTGCCATAAAGGTAGGGCTTGATGAAATTCCTCAAATAAACATTATACAGTGGAATAAGGAAAATAATAAATGAAAAACATGCATTTGATGCAACAGTTTATTCTTAACTTAATGAATTGTGGAGTGCATCTTACACACTGCTATCAGGTTTTGAGCCCGAACTCTCTCAGCAAGAGTGTTTTCCAACACAATATAATGGGCAGCAGAGCAGAGGAATTAGAATGCAGAGTGTGAGTAACCAACAGAACTACAAAATAAATGGATCTAATTTTCCCTAGATAATGGCAGCACTGCAGGTGTCTGCATAGTAATCTCTACTCTATTGTTATATTTCATCTCTGCAAAAACTTTAAATATGCCTAAATGTGTATCAACACTGAATTGAACAGTGAAAAAACACACAGACTGCATATATTTTTTTTCACAATTTGCATGATATTTCTGATAGAATGGATGAGATATTAGGTATTGAGCAGGTGCAACTCAGAAAAATTATCTTTTGCACAGTAAGTGATATATCCGATATAAAATTTCCAGGAAGTTACACCACTTATAATTAGAGGTTTATGGCTTAAAATTTACACTGTATGATAAACACCATTCTATGGAATAATATATCAGGATCTTTATCCAATTTGTGCATATATTACAGCTGTCTCAAAAGTATTTTGTATATGCCATCATGGTCCTGCCAATAAACATTCTTTAGCTACCTCCATACAAAAGTGGCATCAATTAGAAGTGTCGTAGAAACTCATTTTAAGAGAATGTAGAGCCTAACTTACTCCCATATTTTCTTTATATATCAAGTTTTTGTTTCTTCCTTTTCATATGAATATAATATACATACATAAAAGTACTCACAAGTGTTCAGCTCAAATTATTTTCAAAACTGAACAAACTCATGAAATTATCACCCAGATCAAGAAATAGAACATCACCAACATCCCAGAAGAATTTATTGTGCTCATTCCCACATAGTATTTTCCCCAAGAATAACCACTCTTCTGATTTCCAATACTGTAGAGAACTTTTACCAGTTTTCAGTCTTGATATAAATGGAATCATAAAGTATATGTTATTTTGTGTCTGGTATTTCACCCAACTTTATGTCTGTAAGACTTATCCATGTTTTTGCACGTCATTATAGATTGTTCATTCTCATTGTTATATAATATTATAGAATTCCATTGTGTGACTACACCACAACTGAATTATCCATTCTACTATTGATTAACATTTATGAATAGGGATTTTACGAAAATATTTCATGGGCATATTGGGCATATAGCTAGGAATGAGATTCAAAGTCAAGAGGTGTACATAGGTTCAACTCTCCTCATTGCAATTCAGTGTGCCTTGAGTCACAAATCAAGTGAACATATATGGGTAGGTCTGCTTCTGAAGTCCTTATTCTCTTGCATTTGTCAGTTTGTCTATCCTTTTACCAATATCATACAATTTTAACTATTATGACTTAATAATGGTCTTTATATCTACAATACTAAATCCTCCAACTTGGTTCTTCAGCTTCAAAATTGCACTGCTTATATTTGGCCCTTTGAATTTCCATTAAATTTTTAAAGTCAGCTCATCAATTTTCACAAAAATAAACATGTTTGGCTTTTGATTGGGATCTCGTTGAATCTATAGATTATCAATTAAATGATATTTTACAATATTGAGTCTTCCCTTCTATAAATATAGAATGCTGTTCATTTTATTTAAGTGATCTATATAATTTTTCTCAACAATGTTTAATTATAGAGGTCCTTTAACATCTTTTGTTAGAGCTACTCCTAGTTGCTGTAAGTCTTCCAAATTTTTTTGTCCCTTCTCAAGACTGTTTAGGCTATTCTAGGTCCCTCACAATTCAATTAAAATTTTGGAATCAATTTTCCAATGTCTCTAAAAACCTGCTTGGAATTTTGATTGAAACTGCTATAAATCTATAGAATTGTGGTATTTGAAATAATGAGCCTTGCCACCAATGAGAATGATATACCTCTCCATTTTTTAACATTTTCTTTAAATTTTATCTAACTTCTCACAATTTCAGGCACACAGATATAAAATCCTCAACAATTTATTAGAAAATCCATTCAACAATGTATAAAAAGAATTATACAACATTATCAAGTGGTATTTATTTAAGGTATGCAAGGCTGGCTCAACACTAGGAAATCAAGCAATGAAATCTACCACATCAACAGACTAAATTATAAATATTATAACATCATACAGTCATATAGGTGTTTTTCAAAGTCCTTAATTCACCTAATCAACACCCTCTCTACAGCTTTTCATCGAGGCTTTTAGTATGTCTATGGCTTCACCCAACTGTAATATTTTGCCCAAGGTGGAAGCTAGTAGTCTGAGACCAATTATTGGCAAGCTTGATTTAGTCTGAGGATTGAATAGACAGTCTTGAAATTAAAGAACAAAACTGATGGAACTCAAAACTCCCAATTCCAAAACTTGCTACAAAGCTTCAGTAATCAAAACAGTGTATTAGACATTCCATCCAAAAACAACAGAATACACTTTCTTCTCAAGTGCTCATGGAACATTCTCTAGGACAGATGATATCCTGGGTCACAAATCAAGCCTTGGTAAATTTAAGAAAATTGAAATTGTATCAAGTATCTTTTCCAACAACAATGCTATGAGACTAGATATCAATTACAGAAAAAATCTGTAAAAAATACAAACAAATGGAGGCTAAACAATACACACCTTAATAACCAAAGTATCACTGAAGAAATCAAAGAGGAAATCAAAAATTACCTAGAAACAAATGACAATGAAAACACGACACCCCAAAACCTATGGGATGCAGCAAAAGCACTTCTAAGAGGGAAGTTTATAGGAACACAATCCTACCTCAAGAAACAAGAAACATCTCAAATAAACAACCTAACCTTATACCTAAAGCAATTAGTAAAAAAAGAACAAAAAAACCCAAACTTAGCAGAAGGAAAGAAATCATAAAGATCAGATCAGAAATAAATGAAAAAGAAATGAAGAAAACAACAGAAAACATCAGTAAAACTAAAAGTTGGTTCTTTGAGAAGATAAACAAAATTGATAAACCATTAGCCAGACTCATCAAGATAAAAAGGGAGAAGATGCAAATCAACAGAATTAGAAATGAAAAAGGAGAAGTCACAACTGACACTGCAGAAATACAAAGGATCATGAGAGATTACTACAAGCAACTCTATGCCAATAAAATGGACAACCACTTTAAATGGTGGTTGGACAAATTCTTAGAAAAGCACAACCTTCCGAGACAGAACCAGGAAGAAACAGAAAATATAAACAGACCAATCACAAGCACTGAAATTGAAACTGTGATTAAAAATCTTCCAAAAACAAAAGCCCAGGACCAGATGGCTTCACAGGCGAATTCTATCAAACATTTAGAGAAGAGCTAACACCTATCCTTCTCAAACTCTTCCAAAATACAGCAGAGGGTGGAACACCCACAAACTCATTCTACGAGACCACCATCACCCTGATACCAAAACAAGACAAACATGTCTCAAGGGAAGAAAACTACAGGCCAATATCACTGATGAACATAAATGCAAAAATCCTCAACAAAATGCTAGCAAACAGAATCCAACGGCACATTAAAAGGATCATACACCATGATCAAGTGGGATTTATCCCAGGAATGCAAAGATTCCACAATATACACAGATCAGTCAATGTGATACACCATATTAACAAACTGATGGAGAAAAACCATATGATAATCTCAATAGATGCAGAAAAAGCTTCTGACAAAATTCAACATCCATTTATGATAAAAACCCTCCAGAAAGTAGGCATAGAGGGAACTTATCTCAACATAATAAAGGCCATATATGACAAACACACAGCCAACGTCGTCCTCAATGGTGAAAAATTGAAACCATTTCTACTAAGATCAGGAACAAGACAAGGGTTGCCCACTCTCACCACTCTTATTCAACATACTTTTGGAAGTTTTAGCCACAGCAACCGGAGAGGAAAAATAAATAAAAGGAATCCAAATCAGAAAAGAAGTAAAGCTGTCACTGTTTGCAGATGACATGATACTACACATAGAGAAACCTAGACTCTACCAGAAAACTACTAGAGCTAATCAATGAATCTGGTAAAGTTGCAGGATACAAAATTAATGCACAGAAATCTCTTGCATTCCTATACACTAATGATGAAAAATCTGAAAGAGAAATTAAGGAAACACTCCCATTTACCATTGCAACAAAAAGAATAAAATACCTAGGAATAAACCTACCAAAGGAGACAAAAGACCTGTATGCAGAAAACTATAAGACACTGATGAAAGAAATTAAAGATGATACAAATAGATGGAGAGATATACTATGTTCTTGGATTGGAAGAGTTAACATTGTGAAAAACACTATACTACCCAAAGCAAACTACAGATTCAATGCAATGCCTATCAAACTACCAATGGCAGTTTTCACAGAACTAGAACAGAAAACTTCACAATTTGTATGGAAACACAAAAGACACTGAATAGCCAAAGCAATCTTGAGAAATAAAAACAGAGCTGGAGGAATCAGACTCCCTGACATCAGACTATACTACAAAGCTACAGTAATCACAACAGTATGGTACTGGCACAAAAACAGAAAGATAGATCAATGGTATAGGATAGAAATTCCAGAGATAAACCCACACACATATGGTCACCTTATTTTTGATAAAGGAGGCAAGAATATACATGGAGAAAGGACAGCCTCTTCAATAAGTGGTGCTGGGAAAACTGGACAGCTACATGTAAAAGAATGCAATTAGAACACTCCCTAACACCATACAGAAAAATAAGCTCAAAATGGATTAAAGACCTAAATGTAAGGCCAGACAGTATAAAACTCTTAGAGGAAAATGTAGGCAGAGCACTCTATGACATAAATCACAGCAAGACCCTTTTTGACCCACCTCCGAGAGAAATGGAAATAAAACCAAAAATAAACAAATGGGACCTAATGAAACTTAAAAGCTTTTGCACAGCAAAGGAAACCATAAACAAGACAAAAGGACAACCCTCCGAATGGGAGAAAATATTTGCAAACAAAGCAACTGACAAAGGATTCATCTCCAAAATTTACAAGCAGCTCATGCAGCTCAATATGAAAAAACAAACAACCCAATCCAAAAATGGGCAGAAGACCTAAATAGACATTTCTCCAAAGAAGATATACAGATTGCCAGCAAACACATGAAAGAATGCTCAACATCATTAATCATCAGAGAAATGCAAATCAAAACTACAATGAGGTATCACCTCACACCAGTCGGAATGGCCATCATCCAACTATCTACAAACAATAAATGCTGGAAAGGGTGTGGAGAAAAGAGAACCCTCTTGCACTGTTCATGGGAATGTAAACTGATACAGCCACTATGGAGAGCAGTATGGAGGTTCCTTAAAAAACTAACAATAGAACTACCATACAACCCAGCAATCCCACTACTGGGCATATACCCTGAGAAAACCATAATTCAAAAAGAGTCATGTACCATAATGTTCATTGCAGCTCTATTTACAACAGCCAGGACATGGAAGTAACCTAAGTGTCCACTGACAGATGAATGTATAAAGAAGATGTGGCACATATATACAATGGAATATTACTCAGCCATTAAAAGAAATGAAATTGAGTTATTTGTAGTGAGGTGGATGGACCTAGAGTCTGTCATACAGAGTGAAGTAAGTCAGAAAGAGAAAAACAAATATCGAATGCTAACACATATATATGAAATCTAAAAAAACAAAAAAAAGGTTATGAAGAACCTACAGGCAGGACAGAAATAACGACGCAGTTGTACAGAATGGACTTGAGGACACGGGATGGGGGGAAGGGTAAGCTGGGATGAAGTGAGAGACTGGCATGGACTTATATATGCTACCAAATATAAAATAGATAGCTAGTGGGAAGCAGCCGCATCTCACAGGGAGATCAGCTCAGTGCTTTGTGACCACCTAGAGGGGTGGGATAGGGAGGAGATATGGGGATATATGTATATTTATAGCTGATTCACTTTGTTATAAAGCAAAAACTAACACACCATTGTAAAGCAATTATACTCCAATAAGGATGTTAAAAAATTAAAAAAGAAAAAAGAAAAGAAAAGAAAGCAGTGTATTAATGGCACATAAATAGACACGTAAACAAATGGATTAGAATTCAGATTTCAGAAATACACCCATATATCTACAGGCAAATGATTTTTGACCAGGGTTCCAAGATCTTTCAATGGGGAAAGAATAGTCTCTTCAATAAATGGTTTTGCGATAAGTGGATATTCACGTGGAAAGCAATGAAACTGGACTTTACTGCACACTAACTACAGAAGTTAACTTAAAATGAATCAAAAATGTAGATATAAGAACTAAAATCACAAAACTTACGGAAGTAAACATATGGTGAGTAATGGGCTGGAGAGAATGCTATAAGCCTGGAGAAGCACCAGAAACACCTAAGAAGATCTTGGTTTTGGTAGTGCTTTCTTAAATATGACAATAAATGCACAGGCAACTTAAGAAAAACTTAGATAAATTGAACTTCATCAAAATTTTAAAATTTGTGCATCAAAGGACACTAGGAAAAGAGTTAAAAACACAACACATATATCTGATCAGGATTTAGTATCCAGAATATATAAAAATCTCCTACAACTCAACAAGAAAACAACCCAATAAAAATGGGCAAAGGGCTTGAATAAACATTTATCCAAAGAAAACATACAAGTGGCCAACAAGCACATGAAAAGATGCTCAACATCAGTAATTAGTAGAAAAATGCAAATCAAAACCACACTGAAATATCACTTCATAGCCCGTAGGAGGGGTACAAGTTAAAAAATGAAAATAACATTTAATGGAAAGGATATAGAGAAATTGGAACCCTCATATACTGCTGATGGGAATATAATACAGTGTAGCTGCTATGGTATACAATTTTGACGGTTCCTCAAAAGTTAAACAGAGTATGACCCAGCAATTCTATCCTAGTTGTATATCTCAAATAATTGAAAACAGTTGTTCACATAATGTTCATACTAGCACGATTCACAACAGCCCCAAAGTAGAAGCAATCCAAATGTTTTTCAGCCTTCCATATCCACATTTCCACAACCACAGATTAGACCAACTGTGGATCGTGCACTACTGTAGTATGTACGTACTGAAAAAAATCCACATATAAGTGGACCTGCACAGTTCAAACCTGTTTGTTCAAGGGTCAATTGTACTGATATATGCTACAACATAAATCAACCCTTGAAAATACCATGCTAAGTGAAAGTCACACACAAAATGTCACGTGTTGCATGATTCCATTTACATGAAATATCCATAATAGGTAATAGGTAAGTCCACAGAGAGAGCAGATTAGTGGTTGTCGGGGGCTGGTGGGAGGAATGAATGTCCTTTGGTTTTAGAGGTAAGAGCCATTTAGTGGATAACTGCTTTCAGAAAGAAAATAATTTTAAAATTCAGCATATTCTTCACTTAACTAGAGACACAGACCGAGGTAGAGGTGTGTATATGGGAGAGAAGAGCAGTAGCTTGGTTGCCCACCTGGAAGCTCACAATTCAAACACAGATTTGCAAGAAGAGCCTAAACCAGTAGAGAGTGGTAATACTTTCAAAAGTATCCAAGAGGAACTTGATTCACTCACTCTGTAGAAAAAAAGTGGATGGGGGTAGGCTTGAATTAATTAGAGTATATTGATAGCATAATTAAAATATATGCATTTCCTTACAGGTGTAATAAAGATTGGCTAACTTGAATATTTGGTAGGGAA
The DNA here is from genome assembly GCF_003676395.1 of Aethalodelphis obliquidens. Lineage (NCBI taxonomy): Eukaryota > Metazoa > Chordata > Mammalia > Artiodactyla > Delphinidae > Aethalodelphis > Aethalodelphis obliquidens. Next base: position 815,079 of record NW_020838054.1, read on the forward strand.
AAGTGCATTAACATGAGTGTTCGCTCTCTCCCCAAACACATATTGCATTTGCTAGCTCAGCTCTTTCCCTTCCCAACCACCCTAAGTATGGGTTGGTATTTGCCAAACTGACACATGAAACTTTAGTGAAGCAGTATCAATGAGGAAAAAAACTAGAAAAGAACGCAGATGACCTAATTTAATCGATTTCATTAAGACCTGAAAAGAAGAAGCAAGCATGAACAGAAGTGCTGACTGTTTATCAGAGAGACAGTCTGTGGTTTGGTGAATGAGAAACTATGAAGTAGTTTCTAAGAATGAGAGAGTTGTTATGGAAAGGAAAGATAATTCTGAGAACTGTTGTTATGGTGTATGGAGTGAATACTTTATAATGGTTTTCAAGGTGAAGAAAATCAATGTGGAGCTCTTTAAAATTTTCTTTTAGCAGCTACACTGATTCTGTAATGCAACTCCCTGCAGAGACTTGGCCACATAGACTGTAGATTATACTAAGAATTCTACATTGATTTTCTCTAGGTGATGGGATTTCAGGTGATTGTTTCTCTTTCCACATTTCTCACTTATTAAAAAAAAAACACTTTATAGTGATAATGCATTATTTTTATATTCGTAGCTTTAATTTTTTTAAAGACCAACATTAGTTTTCACTAGTTGAAACAGTCAACAAAATATATTAAAATGTGAGGCCGGGGGTAAGAAAACTGAAAGTTAGTAAAGTGCAAGAAACTCTGAAAGTATAATATTTATTTAATATGTTGTAAAAATTTTCACACTCACTGACTTCCTAAAAGTGTCTGTTATTGCATAGTAACCCAATGCACACATTATATTTTAAAGTAAATCTATAATACATATTTATTATATTTTAAATTACTTATATGTATTTTATGTATGTACTTCTAATAACAAAAGTTATTTATGTTACTTTTAGAAAACACTGATTTTTTTTTAATAAAGCATATAGGGAATTTTTAAAAAATCACAATTTCCCTTCGATCCATTTCAGTCTGGTTTATGATTCTACACTAAAAATGCTATTGTCAGAGTTACCAATGACGTCCATGTTGCTAAACCTATGAAAACGTTTCTATTTTCCTTCTAAAAAGTCCTTAATAGCATTCTACAAAGTTAAGCACTCCTTCCTGGAGTTATTTTCCTCTTATAGAATTCTTTTTTTAAAAAATTAATCCACAAAAAGAATCTTTAAATCACAAATGACTTACACATGTCCTCATATAGGTTAACAATACATGTATAGATCTTGTTTGCATTTCTATGAATGGGGTCAATTTTTCTGACTGGCTTTTCTTATTCCTCCTTTTCTATTGTGGTAAAATACATGTAAGATAAAATTTATTCTTTTTACATCTAAAGTGTTACAATTCAGTGGTATTTATAACAGTCTGCAGTTGATCATTGGGTTTATTCTACACAGCTGGCTTCAGATAAATACAAGGGAATGAGTAGGCAAACAATTGCCCTGGTGCTCTGGTTCTACTTGTGACTCTATCACATCGGAAAGAAAGTAACAGCTACAGGTCCAGACTTGAGCACCAGATTGCTCTTTGGAGAATCTACCTAATAAGAAATACAAAATATGCTTATTCATGCCTAACAAGCTTCTTTTTGCGGGGAAACGTAACCTCAAGATGTAGAACTATACCTGCATCTCATCAGGAAAATCTGTGAAAGACTCCGAAATGGACCAAAAGAAGCTTATTCAGGAAAACTAGTCATTATCTAATTCTGATTTTCTGAGGTTTGCCTCTCTCATTATCTTTTGTAGTACTTACAACTCTGTATATTGTAGGTAACTGATAGAAATGCAAACACAGTCCAACCGAAATTCCATTTGCATTAGGTAAGCCCGTGGATAAGGAGGGCCAACTGTACTCCCCCATTTTATATAAGGGACTTGAGCATCTGCTGATTTTGGTATCCACTTGGGTCCTAGAACCAATCCCCAGTGGATACGGAAGGACAATTTTAACTCCTGTCTGAAGACTTCTTTCCTTCTGGTGGAGAAACAAATCACTTCTCTCCCTATCCGGTGGATAAAACCAGTTTTGCATCTACTGTATTTGTAAATTCCATAAGTGTGGTACTTAGATTTCTCCTTTGAATCAGCTGTAACATCTTACTAGATCCTTTGCTAATTAATTCAAGAATTAAGTTTGAAAACTTCGAAAATTTTTATATTTGTGTGAGAGTCATGATTTTACCTTTTACTTTTCAATATCCTTTAACAGTTTCAAAGGTCATCCTTCAATACTCCCAATGGATGGTGTTTCTGGAGAAATAAGTATACCTTTTTCATGTTCTTTTCCATTATGGTTTATCACAGGATATTGAATACAGTTCCCTGTGCTATACAGTAGGACCTTGTTGTTTATCCATCCTATATATACCAGTTTGCATCTGCTAATCCCAAACTCCCCATCATTCCCTCCCCCACCCCTCTCCCCCTTGGCAACCACGAGTTTGTTCTCTATGTCTGTGAGAGTCTCTATTTCGTAGATAGGTTCATTTGTGTCATATTTTAGATTCCACATATAAGTGATATCATACGGTATTTGTCTTCTCTCTTTACTCTTTTTTCCCACCTCTCTGATGATTTAACATTTTGTTTTTGCTTCTTTTATGGATGATTAGTTATTCCCCATTGATGGCAGCAATGGCTGGGAATTTGGTTTTATGGTCTGACCACTTGGTGATCTCTGTAAATGGATTAATGGATTATAAAGCTGTTGTCTCTGGTGGGTGAAAGACATCAAAGAATTTGGCTTGTTAACTTTTGTGTGTTTTCTATTATTCTGAGGTCAAATAAATTAAGAATTTTGTACCCACTAGGAAGGAATTGGACTCTTTGGTATCTGGACTGTGAGTTTATTGTGTTTCTAAGTCTCTTGTGTTTCTCGATGTTGAGATAAAATTAGAGAATTTTAGTAGCAAGTTCTTTCTGTCTCTGTATGATAATTCAGAAAGGCTACTATGTCTCGTGTTGACTGTGCAATGTTTTCTTATCTCCAGAGAGAACTAAAAAATTAGATTATAAGGTCTCTTAAATTAAAAGAGATCTGGGCTTCCCTGGTGGTGCAGTGGTTGAGAGTCCGCCTGCCGATGCAGGGGACGCGGGTTCGTGCCCCGGTCCGGGAAGATCCCACATGCCACGGAGCAGCTGGGCCCGTGAGACATGGCCGCTGAGCCTGCACGTCCGGAGCCTGTGCTCCGCAACGGAAGAGGCCACAACAGTGAGAGGCCCGCGTACCAGGAAAAAAAAAAAAAAAAAGAGATCTGTTCTTGTTTGTTTATACAGATAAGTAAGCACATATGAAATCAAATATACCTTAAATTCCCAGAAAACAGAGAAATTGAACTTCTAATGCATTAAAATATGCTATCCTTAAAAAATAATTATTCTTACGGAAACTAACTCAGAAACCTTTTAGGAAATCCAATTTCATATAATGAAAGTAAATCTTTGGTAAACAAGAGTAGTTTAATAACTTTAAATAAAACATCTATGTCTTTTCTGACTTACCAGCATTAAGTATATTGCAGGCATATTTTATCCTACTCTACTTAGATTTGTCTTTTGATCAAGTAAGGTAACATCACTCCTCAATAATTAACATTATTAAAACTGCAACCTGTGCTCAACTATATTGAATAATTATTCTGACAGACTTTATGTCAACAGTAATTATATTTTGTAGTGTGTCAATATGTCAGCTTGAGGATAATTGCCAAGGTGATGGTTAGGTAACTTAAAACCTTGGACTGTTATTAAATTGAGGAAAAATATGAATACTGTTGAATATCTACATAATTTCTAAGTACCAAGAATATTGAAACATTGATTATTAAGCATAATTTAAGCCTACATGCTTTGGCCTCTTATTTTCATATGTAACAGAGGGTTTAAAACATGAACCATGTTAATGTGTTGATTTCTGTAACTTAAGAATCTGTGTAAAAGATATGTGTGGCTATAAAAAAACAGTGCTGTGTGTGCTCATGAACTTTGGTAATTGGCTAACATGCTTCTATAATACAGTTCTCAAGTATTACCCCCCCAATTTTCCCTGTGAAATAGTATTTTGGTAGATTAGTGAAGTACAATTAATATGAATAGTTGACACTATATTTTGGAGTAAAGGTTATAGAAAAATACAATTGTGTATGTATTTGTGTGTGTACGAAAGAATTTGGACTTGCCCAAAGAGAAGGTCTTGGCCTTTGTTCTTGGCATCTGGGAAGTAATCTCTCGGGTCTTGGAAAATCCTAGGAACATCTGTTTTTGTTTGCCTGGGGGCCTTGCGTTGTACTGGATAGTCTAAGAATGTAACTTTGGGAGCTAGCCATATCCATATAGTCTTAAGGTGGAGGCTGGCCACACCAAAAAGATCAACACTGTGACTTAGAGTGGGGGGCTCTGGGTCACATGGTATCAGTTTACCTGGATGCTGAGATTAACTACATAGGCAATCAGTCAATCAGTCATGCCTACATTATGATGCCCCAATAAAATCTCTGGACACCAAAGCTCACGTGAGTTCCCCCGGTTGGCAATATTACATGCATATTATCACAAATCAATTCCAAGAGAGTAATGTGTCCTGACTTCATAGGGAAAGGAAAATGGAAGCTCTGCCCTTGGTACTTCTCCTGGACTCTGCTCTATGCACTTTTTCCCTTGCCTAATTTTAATCTGTATCCTTTCCCTGCAATAAACCATAATGATAAGTATAATATTTGTGGTGAGTTCTGCGATTTCCTTTCAGTGAACTATAAAACTTCAGGCTGATTCTGGAAAAGCCTCAAATTTGCAGATGATGTCCAAAGTGAGGACTGTTTTCTCTAATTTTACAGTTGTTCCTAGACTTCATTGTGCTTTTCAAAAAGAAGACATTCTGTCCTGAAGCAGAAATTCTCAGCCTTTTTGGGTCTCTTGATCCACTATACTCCTGGGACTTATTGTATATTCCAAAGAGCCTCTGTTCCCATAGATTATAAAAGTAAATGCTTACTGCATTAGACATTTAAAACTGAGAATTTAAAAAAATATTTATTGATTCAAGTGAAAATAGCAATGATGAATATTTCGAACGTTAACATAAGTAACATCTTAGAATTACTGCAAAATTAATCTTGACATCATGGACCCCAGAGATATGTCCTAAAGTAAGGTATCACTTTGTTCCAGGTTATGAAAGAGCATAATGAATGTCAAATCCTGGAAAGAATATTTACCATTGTTTATATTGATATTAACTGTCACTGAAAAGAAGCTATTAAAATCTTAGCAAAGTTCACTCGATTTGGATGGGTTTGTTTCTTTGGTTTACTAACTAGTGTCTTACCTACTGGTTCTATATTCATTTTTAAATGTTTTGTCACTTTGGTTAAATATGCAACCAGGTATCATAACAGGCCCACAATGGAATCACTTATGAACCTAATTGCAGTTACAACCACCCCTGAGGACTGTAACTTTTAACCAGTCAACCTGGAATTATCTGGTCAGCACTAATGAGATATTCTACCCTATAGGTCCTTTAGGAGTGTGACCTTGCCTGAAACAATGCATTTTTTTGCTAATAATTTACTTTTTCCACCCCCTTCTGTACCTTTAAAGCCTTTACTTTCCTACAGCTCTGTGGAGCTACTTTCTATTGCATGATGGGATGCTGCCTGATTCATGAACCATTTAATAAACCCATTTAGGTCTTCAAATTTACTCAGTTGAATTTTTGTTCTTTAATACAGGCAATTTCTGAGGCATTCATGGTCCTGTCTTAATCTAGTGTCCAAATCTCCTCTTAACAACTTAAATTTTTTTAATTTCCATTACTTTGATCCTAGATGGAAAAGCAAATAATATAAGCTTTCAGGATATCTTTATACATAAAACTATATTTGAAATTTCACAGAGGGAAAGATTTTTTCCTTTGCTTTATAATCAGATACTTAGAAATAATTAGTCTGCTTAATATGTCACTCTTTCAAGTGTTACTTGAGAAGAGCTGTCAAGTCAGAAGATAAATTCAGTCTTCCCTATGTTAAATTTGTATAAGTAAAACAGTATTTTTATAAATATTTTAGAAATTTTATGCTTTATAGGAAGTCCCTGAAGATTTGTCAATGCCTTTGCCTTCTACAATATGTTGTACTCTCAGGAGAAACAGTGATTAAAATTCTTAGGCAATAGTTCTGTCAAGTTTTGCTGTACTGTATATCAGAGTCCTGGTGGTATTTTGTCTCGTGATATCCTATAGCAACAGTATTAGATTATCCCTCATAATTTTAGTTATTATCTAAAATGTTGATTGGTTACAATTTTACCCCTTTAATTTGAATCTAGCATTTTCAAGGGCAGTAGTTTCCAGCTGTAGATATACATCAGACTTAACCATGGAGTTTTATAAAAATGCAGATGCATACGCCTTACTCCAGAATTACTGAATCTCTTCATATTTGAATTGGTATAAAATTATTCGATGTTACAATTTAAGATTTTTTCCCTCTAAATAGTACATCCATTCATTTTTATAAAGTACTTGTAACAGTCACTGTCCTCTTTGAAATTAGGCTTAATCATTTTTCTTGGATACAACTTATCTAATTTCTTGAATGACTTTATTACCTTTGTCTTATATGCCACCAAAATGGGCAAATTTCCCTGTCAGTCGCATTATTCTTATTATGAACTTCATAAGAACTTTCACACTTGAAAAACTGTCAGTAACACATTAACCACAGCAATTTTAAGTGCCTGCTTTCTACAGATAATTTTTGCTTTACTTTGATGCTTGTATGAAGGCTCTTCTACAAATTAGAGGCCAGAGTTTGTATCTTCAACAAAGGACAGTCTCAAAGTCTTATAAAAAAAAAAGGACTGTACCAAATACTTCAAACTATTGACACTTGAAAAACTCTCAACTTTCAAACTGACATCAGTTAGACAACTTTCGTATTGTACCAGGAGACTGAGTCAGGACATCCAGTACACTTTTTAGTAAAGAAGCAAACAGCTTCATGGTAATCCAAGATCCAGAAGAATAAGAATTGATTATGTTGACTGAAGAGAATTTTATTGCAGTTATTTGCTTGAAATATTATTGATACTGTTTTAATGCTTTATATTCTAAATATATAATGTAGCTCTTTCTCTTTCTTCTTAAGCTATCTCTAATCCACAATAATTTCCTAAACTTTGTTTTTGTACTGTGAAAGGAAATATTTTAAAATGAATCTGATTTTCACTCACTTTCAGAATTCAAAAGCTTACCAAGCCTCCTTACTTCTCATTGCAATATTGCTACTTATATTGGTTCAATAAGAATCTGCCTTCCTTTTTACCAGGATATTATTAACAAATTGATTATACAACCAAGGCACTACCTGAAGTGTCATATAAGAGAACAATGTTCTTTAATTCACATAGGACAAACCACTTTTAATGAAATAGGTTGGCTTTACCTCTGAAGTCAATGCTTATAAAACCTTCCTAGGAAAACTGGCCTGCTACCTGACTTTAAGGGTGCCAGACTTACAGGTTTTAAAGAAAATCTTTCTGTTAGACCAGGAATCTTAAGACATGCTGAGGACCCTGGAAAAAACAGAAATTCACTCAAATCCATAGAAGTATAGGTACAATCTGGTGAAGGGCGTTTTTGAGACTTGTTCCCTACACTTGAAACAGCAAAATATAGAGACCCAGAAATCCCAGAGCCTTTTAAAAGTCCAATCTGAGATTAATTATATAAATACCAAGACAGACGTTAATTTTGTGGCCTTAGTAATTTTTTCAATATGGTATGGCTCTAGATTTGCAAAGCAAACTCAAGGAAGACTATATGGTAAATTAACACTAATGCTGCACCTACATAAATAATCAGGAAAAATCTACTGAAACCAGTCTTATTTTGTGACTAAGAATAATCTTCCTATGAGATTATGAATATCAAATGGGTGGCAATGTTAAGAAAGATTGTGAAAAACTTTGAAATGGACCAAAAAAAATTCTGTATCTAGGAAATCTAGATGTTGCCTAAATCTGGATTTTCTGATTCTATGAGCTTTGCCTTTAAGCTTTTTACAATTCTATACTTTGGAGATAATTGATAGCCATGTAAATGGCTCTTGTCCATAGACATGCAAATGAATTCTGTCCAGTGGAGGAACAATTGATTTCCCTTTGTGGGGACAAAAATATATTTAGGCCTATTTACCAAAAGTATGTAGCCACTGGACCCTTCCCTGTAGACCATGGAAAACATTTTGTAACTGTTTGGCTTAGTTTGAAAAGGGCGAGCCTCTACCAGACTCTTAATTATTACTCCAACAGCCCTCTCAATGGTTCCTCTGGGTGCCTCTTTCATAGCTAATTTCAAGGTAAGTTCTGAGATGTATGAAGCAGGAAATCCAAAAAGCTCCCAGATTTTCAGGGTAGTTTAGGCTCAGTTGTGATTTTGATTGAATTGACCTCTTGGAGAGTCATGATTTTTGTCAAAGTGTGTTCCAGGACCACCTACGTGTGGATACCCAGGGAGCTTGTTAAAAATAAAAATTTTCTGTGGTCACTGGAAGGTCATGGAATCTACATTTACCAAACTCTTCAAGGCATTCCTAGGTACATGAAATAGGGATAGAATCACTATCTTGTGCTTCACAAAGGAGGAGAGCTATGAAATTACTATGGCTTCTGTTACATTTCAGAAAGCTTCAGAGAACTTAGGTGATTTTGGTCAAAAATTTCTGTTATCCATGATACTGCCAATATCACATCATCTGAGGAAAATCTTCTATTTGCAGCTATATTTTGTCTTTAAAAAGATAGAGTATAATTAACCATCTAAGTCTTAATTGCAGCTATATCTATTTTCATTATTTTCACACTGACCACTCTGCTCACTTTGCAGATGCAGGCATAATTTCTTTAGGGGCAAGACAGCATTGGACTAGAATGTCCAAAAGTACCTGCATCACCACCTGCCAATCTTTTTTTTTTTTTTTTTTTGCGTTATGCGGGCCTCTCACTGTTGTGGCCTCTCCCGTTGCAGAGCACAGGCTCCGGACGCGCAGGCTCAGCAGCCATGGCTCACGGGCCCAGCCGCTCCGCGGCATGTGGGATCTTCCCGGACCGGGGCACGAACCCGTGTCCCCTGCATCGGCAGGCGGACTCTCAACCACTGCACCACCAGGGAAGCCCCTGGCAATCTTTTAAGTGAAGATATTATTCTTTTGGTAAGGCTTCTGGATGCAACAACACATTCAAATATTATACTTGGAATGGGAATTGTAATTGAGAATGGTTTTCAGAATGTTAGTACCTTTTTTTGAGGTAGAGTTGTTTATTAAAGATAGTTTATGATTTTGTGGTCACCTGGTGACATATTAGAAATAATGAGAGAGGGTCAAATTTAAGTAGGCATGAAAACTAGGTGGGGAGGTGGGATTGTTCCATGTAGGCCCTCTAGAATATATCAGTCACGATGGAAGAAATTCTATGTTATTCATATTAATGTCAGTCTTTCTGTTTTAAAAGATTATCTAGTATCTTATGTGGACTGTTATGGTGTTATATTGGGGTATTCATATTTTAACAAATAGATTATTATCCTCTGGGCCAAGTGATATGGTACAATTTATCTATTAGTGTTCATTCATGCTCAGGATAACTTTTACAAGTGTTGAATTACTTCTTTAACTCCTTAACAAGTAAAAATATAGTGATTTTTTGAACCTCTGGTTAAGGCAGGATATGTTCTTGAGAACATGGTCCATTTTTCCACATTAGCAGCTTGTAGAGAAGCCTACATATAGTTATGTAAACCGTACTGAGCCTAGAACTAGAAATTCTGAAACATTACAGAAAACCGATGCAAATTTCTCTTGAAAAGAAGCATATTACATTTTGCAGAAAACTGTGTTTTGAAAGGTAGGCACATGGAAGATCTTATTTCACAATTACATGCAAATGGAAAGATACTGTCCTTCAACCACACATCTGCACAGTGGGGAACACATTTCAGTGACCCTGAAGTAAAGGGTCCCGTGATCTTGTAAGAAAAATGCTATAATCCCACGAAAAAGACAATTCAAACAATTCCATTGGTTAAGCTGTAAACTATTCTTGCTTGTCACATTATATGATGTGACAAAATTTTATAAAGCTTAATGGGATGTAAACACTGTTATGTCACCCATTTGCAGAAGAGAGACAACTCCATTTATGTTACATCTATTTTCTAACAACGAAGTGTAATTGAAATAGAGCAAACACAATCATCTCTTTCCAGCCAGCCAGTGAAATGTTTCTCTCACATACAGAACATGGAGAAAGATACTACAAAGGGCAAAGAAGAGATAAGAAATAGGCTTCTCTTCCTGATCCTGACAGCATATACAGATTCTTTCAACAAATATACTAAGTACCTACTATGTGTCAAGACAGTGAGAGAGAGCGAAATAGTGAAGGTACAAATCAGGCAAACATCCTGCTTTCGATGAGCTCAATATCTGGTATGGGAGACAGAAAAATAGAGAAAAGGAATATAGAAAAGAATAGGGGAGCAGTGGATAATAATTAGGCCAACTAAGGCAACCCAAGGAAGGCTCTGTGGAAAAAAGGATCTTTCACCTGGGTATCTAAATGAGTAAGAATCCATTATGAAAAATGTACATAATGAAATTTTCTATACTTTACATTCAAACTGTGTTTTTATTTATAATGTGCTTCTTGTCAAGTAGTCTGTCTTGTCTAGTCTGAAAATCTCTTCCTGTTACATAGCTTAGTTGTTTTTACATTTACTCTAATTACTGCTCTTGTCTGTTATGTTTTATCCTATTCATTGCATGTTGCTTTTTTCTTATTTATATTCCTTATTCATTTGGAATTTATTCTTGTGTTCAGTGGGAGGAATACAAGGAACTGTATTCTTTTTCCAAATGACTATCCATGTTCCCAACATCATTTATTTAAAATCTATTTTTGATGAAGTGATTTAAGATACTATGTTCATTATATACTAAATTTCTGTGTGTACTTGGGTCTATTTCTGGACTTGCCATTCTATTCCTTTGATCTGTTTGTCCACTCATATGCTGGTAACACACCGTTTTAACTATACAGGCTTCATATTATGTTTTTATATCTAGTCGTGCTATACCCCATCATATCCCTTCATTCAGTGTTTTATAGCTATGTATGAACATTTATTTTTTCACATACACTGTAATATCAACTTGTCTAGCGCCCTAAAGAAATTTAATAGTATTTTCATTAGGATTACATTATATTTTAAAAGTAATTTAGGTAGAACTGACATTGTGATGACACCGAGACATCCTAACTAAGAATGTGATGTGTTTACATTTGTTCAACCCTATTTTTTTCTTTAAAGAATGTTTTATAGCTTTCATTATATATGGTTTCAAAATTTCTTATTAAATTTATTCTTAGATATTTTATCTTATTGTTGCCATCATAAATAGAATTTTTCTCTTCCATTATATCTTCTAGTTAGTTATAATTTGGGAACACAATGGTTTTGATTTTTGCATGGTAATTTTGTACATTCCTATCATGCAAAACTATTTTATAACTGAGTTATCTTGTTATTGATTTTCTAGGATTTTCCAGGTGTACTCTTTGTCATTTCATAATAAATATAGTTATATTTCTTCTTTTTTCCAAGTCTTATGCTTCTATTTTTTGCTTATCTAATTGCATTGACTAACACTTCCAGAACAATGTTAAAATTACACTGGATATGATGGGCATCATTGCCTTATGGGAATGTCTGTCTCTAATTGTTCCCTATTAAATGTGTGTGTGTACACAGTTGACACTTGAATAACATAGGTTTGATCTGCACAGGTCCACTTATTTGTGTACTGTTTTTCAATAATAAATACTACAGTACTACACAATGTGCAGTTTAATCCACAGATGCTGAACCACAGATAGAGGGGAACCATGGATACAGAGGGCCTACTATAAATTATACCCAGATTTTTGACTGTGCAGAAGGTTGCCACCTCTAGTCCCCGTGTTGTTCAAGGGTCAACTGTGTATACATACTTACATTTTTAAGGAATAGGAAATATACATCCATTTCTAATTTCTCAAGAGGTTTTAAAGAATGGAAATTGATTTTTGTCAAAGACATTTCAGTATTATTAGCATGAATATAGACAAATAGATCAATGGAATAGAATAGGGACTCCATATATAGAACCAAACTGAGGTATATCTTTGATTGTTGAGATAAGTTCTAATGAAATTAAATGTGGGATGGAAAGCCTTTTCAACAGACGGTACTGGAATAACTGGATATCTGAATGGTAAAATGAACCACAGCCCTGAATTCAAAGAATTGTCCCCGATTCTTTTTATATGAATCATGGACATAAACATAAAATCTAGAAACCATACAGCTTTTGAAGAAAACAAAATATAATTTTGTAATCTGAAGGAAGCAAAATTTTCCTTATAAAAGATACAAAAAGGGACGAGCTGTAAAAGAAAACTGATGAATTGGGTTTCATCAAAATTTAAAAATTCTTCTCATCAAAAAATGCAGTTAAAGTAATAAACAGTCTAGCCATAGACTGAGAGAAAATATTTATCATATAGTCAATTTTTGTTATGTGTAGTAAGTATGTTCTATAAACTCACCATGAACACTGAATTAGCAAATATTGAGCTATTGATCCTAGGGAAAATACAGGGTTTCATGTGATCCTCTGATCAAAACATTTTTATCAACAGATCAATAAATAACATTGTTTTATATGTGTTTCTATACAAAGACATTTCATTTAATATATAGTGTTGATTAATTAACATTGAACTCACAGCCAACAGCACTATAACTCATGCCTGAACGGAGGTTATTTAACACACATATTTTCTCCTTAAGGTACATCACAGACTTATTTCACTCAAGAACACAAGACAGCACTTTAGCACTACACTCGGAGGCCATTATAAACACAAAAAGGTGAAAAATGTGGCACTAGACTACAAATAAAACTTGTTTACAGTATTAGAGCTGAAATAAGAAAGCAGAGAATCCCCTTCTTTGCCCTCAACTAGGAACGTGGGTGTCAGGTGACTCAGATTTTTCAACACTTTGTGCATGTCTGCGAATGACTGAGAAAGCACAACAAGTATTGATTATGGAGTTACAAATAAATTTTAGTGAGTGGGCGAATTCACAAATATGAATCTGTCAATAATAAGGATTGACTGTATGTATCTCTGAATATGTAATAGATGGTTAGACTTTTTAGTAAAATCAACAAAAGGCAAAAGTAATCCCTGACTAGAGAAATCGGATCATTGTTTTCCTTTTTGAGGGATACAGACAAAGCAACTTTCTGGGATGATGTGTTTTATATCTTCATTTGGGTGGTGAATTAGTTGAGTTTATGCATTTTTCAAAACTTATCAAACTGTACATTAATACCTCAGTAAAAATAAAATATTGAAGATAGAGCTGTTTTCTATCATATTTCTTTCAATCTACGTGTATTATTGTATGTAAAGTGCCTTGTATTTAGTATACAGTTGACTTCTCTTATTTTAATTAGTCTAAAATTTTTTTTCTTTCAATTGGAGCTTTTATTCTAATTTCCTTAATATGATTCTAGGATAATTAGGTTTAAGCCTATCAAGTTGTTATAGTTTCTGTTTGTTCCACCTGATATTTGTCAATTGATTCCTCCTATCTTGGCTGTTTTTGGACTAATCAACTATTTTTTTCATTATTCCATTTTCTCTCTATTTGCTTTAAATTTTCATGATCTTGTGTGGTTCATCATAAAAACCACTCTTTTATGGTTTCCCTAGTGGTTAAAATACGTAACAGTGACTTATTACAGTCTAAGTTAAGTTAATACTTTTACTGTAACAGGAAAGTGCCTAAAAAGAGCTTATCTTCATTTATTCCTTCTTTTTTCTTCCATTTTTATCCTATACTTTACTTCCATATATACCATAAATCTTTTAAAACATTATTAAGAAGAAATACAGATGACCAATAGGCACATGAAAAGATGCTCAACATGGCTAATTATTAGAGAAATGCAAATCAAAACTACAATGAGGTACCACCTCACGCCGGTCAGAATGGCCATCATCAAAAAGTCTACAAATAACAAATGCTGGAGAGGGTGTGGAGAAAAGGGAATCCTCCTGCAGTGTTGGTGGGAATGTAAGTTAGTACAGCCACTGTGGAAAACAGTATGGAGGTTCCTCAGTAAAATAAAAATTGAATTACCATATGATCCAGCAATCCCATTCCTGGGCATATATCCAGACAAAAGTATAATTAAAAAAGATACATGCACCCCTATGTTCATAGCAGCACTATTCACAATAGCCAAGACATTGAAACAACCTAAATGCCCATCAACAGATGAATGGATAAAGATATGGTACATATATACAATGGAATACTACACAGCCATAAAAAAGAATGAAATAATGTCATTTGCAGCAACATGGGTGCAACCAGAGATTATCATACTAAGTGAAGTAAGTCAGAAAGACAAATACCATACAATATCACTTATGTGTGGAATCTAATATATGACACAATTGAACCTATCCATGAAACAGAAGCAGAATCAGGGACATAGAGAATTGACTAGTGGTTGCCAAGGGGGTGGGGGGTGGGAGAGGGTTGGACTGGGAGTTTGGGATTAGCAGATGCAAACTGGTATATATAGGATGGATAAACAACAAGGTCCTACTGTATAGCACAGGGAACTATATTCAATATCCTGTGATAAACCATAATGGAAAAGAATATGAAAAAGAATATATATATGTGCATAACTGAGCCACTTTGCTGTACAGCAGTAATTGACACATTGTAACTCAACTATACTTCAATAAAAAATAAATTTAAAAAACAAACAAAAAGACATTATTGTTTTAGTTTTTTGAACAGCCAATTTTAACTTATAATTACCCACATATCTTCCTTTTGCATTCTTCTTAAAAGAAGGTCTTTCGGGATCCACCCATTCCCAGCCAGTCCCTCATTTCATCTTAACTAGTTTTATTTTTGCATAGTATTGATGACCCTAACAAATAACCTTGCTCTTCCTTTCCTGGCTTATTTTCTGACTACCCCTAAGGGCAGCGAAGAGTCCTTGAGAGTGAATTTGTGTGTACTCCCAGAACGTAGCACAGCCCCTGTCCTGGAGAAATGGGCACTCATTCCACATGTGTTAAATGACCCCAGCATCCCGGCTTTGCCTTTTTAAGGCTTTCAACTTCCCATCACCACCCACAAAGTTCCATCAGTGCTCTGGCTTCGTGATGCCCAATCTGAGGAAGGATGAGGAGCCTGAGGTTGGAGAAGGAGGGCCGAGAGGGAGGATGTGCCCAGAGGGGAGCCGTCCTCTCCACAATGAAGGACAAGGAGCTGGGGAAGAAGGAAACGAGTGCACTGCACGGGGGGCAAATGGGGAGCCTGGACGTGCCCCGTCAGGGGTGGAGGTGACAATGGCAACTGCTGCTTCGCAGCTTGCAGGATCTTAGTTCCCTGACCAGGGACTGAACCCGGGCCCTGGCAGTGAAAGCACGGAGTCCTAACCACTGGACCTCTAGGGAATTCCCAAAAGGCCCTCTTAATGAATGGACCTCTGAGGACCGTCTGGAAAATCCAGCATCAGAGGGACAAGAGAGGCTCCTTGGCTGCAGGACACCCTCAGACCCATGCCACCTAAGCGAACATGAAGTTCCTTCTGGATACTAAGAGGTTTGGTGTGCACGCCTTGGGGAAGCTACAGTGTAGACTCGTACCTCTCCTGAGCCTCTGATGGTTACTTCCTTGGGCTGTTTTCTCTGTGAGTGTCCTTGAGAGGATCCGACACCTCCAGAATGGTTCTGCACATACTCCTGGTTCCTGCACATACTCACAGATTAGTCCCTGGGCCTGGAGTGAGGCAGGTACTTCTAGGAGAGGGGTTGGGAGTTGTGGGGCATAGAGGGCTGTGGTGGGCGACTGAGGGTCCATGCTCCCTATCAGGCCTGAAGACCCCTGTGTTATCCTGCCGCAGTGGAAGGGGCACTCACTCAGGCAGGGATGGAGGAGGGAGGATAGAGGGGAGAGTGAAGCCAGGTCCTTACTGGAAGGTTTGTGGCCACCCCCAGGCTGATCACTGCAGGGGTGGGGTACACTTGTGTGGGGCGGGGTGGGCAGTGCTCTTTTCTGTTCAGGGGCTGAGTAGGAACAGGATTCCCCACCACTCCATCCCAGAAAACCCTGCATCCTCTCTGTTCCTTGTCTCCTGGTTCCTAAGAGGCGCTGGCATTGCTATTCTGTGGTGTGGAGTTCAGGTAAGTGATTCTGGAACAGGACGCTGCTTGGAGTGTCTTTCTCTTTCAAGCAGACTTAATTCCAATTGAATTAGGACATAGGCAAACCCCACTTAAGTGGGCATCTCACCCTCCTGTGAAAGTCATCAAGCAAGGATACTCCTGCCCTGGGGACCTTTTATCATGAATGGAAATTGCATTTTGTCAAATGCTTTTTCTGCATCTATCGAGATGATCATGTGATTTTTATTCTTCCTTTTGTTAATATGGTATATCACGTTGATTGATTTACAAATGTTAAATCATTGTCATGTCCCTGGAATAAATTCAAAGGATCATGATATATGATCCTTTTTATATATTGCTGCATTCGGTTTGCTAATATTTTATTGAGCATTTTTGCATCTATATTCACCAAAGTTATTGGCATTTAAGTTTCTTTTTTTTTTTGCAATGTCTGTCTGGTTTTGGCATCAGGTAAATGGTGGCCTCATGGAATGAATTTAGGAGTGTTTCATCCTCTTCAATTTTTTGGAATACTTTGAGAAGGATAGGTATGAGTTCCTTGTCCATGTCCATTCCTAGGTTTTTGTTTGCTGGGAGTTTTAAAATTATAAATCCAATTTCACTACTACTGATTGGTCTGCTCTAATTGTCTGTTTCTTCTTGAGTCAGTCTTGTCAGGTTGTATGTTTCTACAAATATGTCCACTTCTTCAATGTTGGCCATTTTGTTGGAATACTGCTCTTCACAGTATCCTCTTATAATTATTTTTGTACCCCTGTGGTATCAGTGGTTATTTCTCCTCTCATTTTTTATTATTTCGTGTTTTGGTTTTTGGGGGTCCTCTCTCTTTTCTTCTTGGTGGGCCAGACTAAATGTTTATCAATTTTGTTTATCTCCCTCAAACGGCACAAACAAAATTATGAGGAAAAACTCCCAATGAGTCTCATCACAATGTAGTATGTATTATGGGTAGTTAAGATTCAGTGCCTTAGAAAACCCTCAGAGTGCAGAAAGGACGAAAGTAGACACTGTGAGGAAGAGAGGTTGTCCACCAGCAAGCATGTTAGGAAGGAAAAATGAATTATTTCTACTGTCATCATCAAAAACCTAAATTCTTCCAAGTACTGGGGTACAGTGTGGCATGTGACTGTTTTGAGATCAGTCACAAAACTGCACAAATATGCCGTTTTTTACTCATGAAAAACCCTGATGTGATTAAAGGAAGATCACCTATGAGTGGGTAAAAGATCTTCCCCTATTTCCCAACACAGGGATGCAACACTGATAACCTACTTCCCAGATGCACATATTGCTCGGATGCCGTAGATGGTCTCCAACAGTCTGCTGCTTGCTGTCTCTGTCCGTCTGTCTGTCTCTCTTTTTCTCTTTCTCTTTCTTGTCAGCATAGGGTTAAGAGTTAAGAAGTTCCACCATAAGAACATGGGGAGAAAAACCTAGGCAATATCTCCTATCCTTCAAATATAACTTTAAAATATTTTTTAAAAAAACATTTAAAAAGTAAAAGCTTCTTGAGAAACTATGGTTAACCCCTAATAAATGTATAATAATTGGTAACAAATGTTTAAAGGGTATTTTCAAAGTCAACTAATAAGAACATAACAAAGGAAATTCATAAACTTGGAAACAACTGAGGTAGCCACCCAAAGAGTGAAATAAGTGAGACACAGAAAGAAAAATACTCTATGATTTCACACTTATATGTGGAACCTAAATTGTCAGATTCATAGAACCAGAAAATAGAATGGTGGTTGTCAAGGGCTGGAGGATGGGGGAAATGAAGAGATGTTAGTCAAGGGGTACGAAGTTTCAGTTATAAGATGAATAAGTCCTGGGGATCTAATGTACAGCATTGTGGTTATAGTTAATAACACTGTATCATATACTTGAAATTTGCCAAGGGAGTAGATATTAAGTGTTCTTATCACACACACACAAAAGGTAACTACATGAGGTAATGGAGATGTGTTAATTAACTTGATTGTGGTAATCGTTTCACAATTGTATATGTATTTCAAACCATCATATTGTACACCTTAAAAAACTCCCATTGTCCAACCTAAATATATACATATTATATTTGCCAATCATACCTCAATAAAGCTTAGAAAATATAAGAAAATGTTTCAGTCTCTAAGAGGAAAATGAGCTTTGGGGTTCAGCAGTGGAGAAATCTGAGGCAGGAGAGTATTTGGGGAGCTCTAAAAGACAAGCTTGGCAAATGAGAAGTTCATATGTGATAAAAGGTTGGGGAATTTGGCAATATAGGGGAAGAACACTCAGCTGGCAAAGTAGGAGGATTATTTTCTCATTACAATGTTTTTCCAATTTTAATCAAGCCTCATTTGGCAAAAGTATGAATATATAAATTCTTAAGGACTTAAGTGGAAGTGTTTCCCAGGAGCCCATAGTTCCCATGTATAGTCTCTTAGAAGGCACAAAAAGTTTCTTGAGGTAGCCCAACACTGAAGAGTGGGTGCCTGGTCTCCAAAAAAGGCATCTGTGCTCCCAGCTACAACCCCACCCCAGGGCCACCACCTATGCCCTACATGTTGTACATTACTCTTCTCAGAAAGGTGCCGTTCATATTTTAGTCCACATTAATGACACCTTCTTGTGAAAGGAACTGCACACTGAATGGCTCAGTGTGGCAGCCCAATCCAAATATGATTAATATATTTACCATCTAGTGGAAAAAGCAGACATCTTGTAAGAGCAGATGGGGAATTTCAGCACAGAGGTAGAAACTATAAGAAAGAGTTAAATGGAAATGCTTTCACTCAAGCCTTCACAGGTTTCTTCTGCCTTTGCATGGCACTGAAATAATTATGGGCACATTAAAGTAAATCTTCACCTCTGAAAGAAGTTTGTTGTTTTTCTATATTTGTAGCATTTCCATTTAACTCTTTCTTGTAGTTTCTACCTCTGTGCTAAAATTCCCCATCTGCTCATGCAGTATGTCTACTTTTTCTATTAGATACTTAAATATATTAATCATAGTTATGGTAAAGTCCCTGTCTGATAGTTCTGATATCTGGATGATCTTGGAATCTGGTTTTATTGTTTTGTTTGTCCCTTGATAGTAGGTTTCCTTCTCTTTCTTTTGAGTGTGTATTTTAAAACTTTCAGTTGATGCTGAACATCATGTAGAACAGTAGAAAACGAGGTAAATAATATTTGCACCTGGAAATGAACACACCGCTTCTTCTTGCAGGCTTTTCTTATGTGATAGGGCAGTTGAGTCAATCTTGTCAGTTATTAATTTGGGATTGGGATTTATCCTTGTGGTAGTTAGCTTAAATGCAAGACAGGGTTTTAATTCTTCTAGCATTGTTTTGTGCTTAGGGTAATGTCAGGTTTCCAGAGGATTTTTCTCAGTGCTTCTGCTTTACTCCTTGATCTCTGACATCCATCACACCTAAACCACACACTGATCTCTCTCCAGGTCCTACCCCCTTCCCAGTGGTGTTCTTGCTTGTGCCATGGGTGCTTGCTAGGCAAGTACAATTACTTCACTTTCTCTGTCACTGGTAAGCCAGTCTCTGCATCCCACTTCTCCTGGGAGGAGCTATCTTTCCTTAAAATCAAGCTGCTTAATAGATCTAGAACCTAAGATCTCCAAGTGGTTCAAGAAAAATTATGATTTGGGTGTCTATCTGACTTGCTCATGTTGTTAGGTTGAAATCCACACCTTTCATTGTTCTATATACCAGGCAGAAGCAGAATTAGATGTGCGCTTTTTAGCTGTTTCTTAGTTTCTCTTACATTCATTTTGGAATAATTTTAGATTTATGGAAAAGTTGTATATAAATAGAGTACAGTGAGTTCTCATGCACCCATCACCCAGCTTCCCGTAAGCTTCCCATCTTATGTAACCACGGTACATTAGTAAAAACTCAGAAATTAACAGTAGCACAGTAATATTAACAAAACTACAGGCATTATTTGTATTTCACCACTTTTCCCAGTAACACGCTTTTCTGTTCCTCTGATGAGTAAAATTTCCCAGTCCCTTTTTGTGTTTTGTGCCACTGACATCTTTGAAGAGTACTGGCCAGGCATTTTCTAGAATTTCCCTCAACTTGAGTTTTTCTGATGCTTTCTTTTGATTAGACTGGGGGTCTGAATTTGAGGGAATACCACAGAGATGAAGTGACCTTCCTCCTTGCATTTTATCAGGAGGTGTATCCACATAACTTATCACTGGTAGTATTAACCTTAAATTCTTAGTTACGATAGGATCTGTCTGCCAGATTTCCATAATGTAAAGTTACTACTTTTCACCTTGCCTACACTACTCTTTGGAAGTGAGTCGCTAACCCCAGCCCACATTCAAGTGGTGACAGTACGTAACTAGGCTTAGAGTGCTAATATAATGTATATAAATATCAAACCACTATGTTGCACACCTGAATCTAATATAATATTATATGTCAACTATGCTTCAATTAAAAATGTGTTAAGACCCCACCTCTCATACTATCAGTGGCTTTTTGTCCAAGAAAGGCTCAAGGACAATCAATACATGAGTCATCCAATGGCCTTATCAAGTGGACTGGCACAAACTAAAAACAACAAGAGTAACATCCTGCCCATAAAGATATGGGTTGAGCTAGTATTGGGCTGCTGAGGTGAAAAGAATGAATAGAAAAATGTCATAAAATAAGAGGGACCAGAATGTTCCATAGGAGAGCTAAAGTTATAGCCCACGAGAAACCAGAACCTAGCAGGTAGAGAAGTCTATGGAATAGTGAATTAAGTAGCCATTTGGTGAAGTTCCCATTGTTGATAAATTTATAATCTAGGGATAACACATTTAAATTTTCTACGAATACCATCAGTTGATCAATAGATAAAGTTTTCTTACTATGAATTACTTACTATGCATTGTAATTATAAAAGAAGTGAGGAAAGCGTACTCATACACAAAAAAGCTGAGACCAAGAAAAAAAATAATGTACTAAGGTAGACTTTGTGTGACAATTATGTCAATGTAGGCTCATCAATTGTAAGAAATGTACAATTGTGAGTGGTGAGTGATACTGATAATGGGGGGCCGGGAGCTATATCGGAAATCTCTGTACCTTCCTCTCAATTTTTCTGTGAACCTAAAAACTGCTCTAAAAAAAGTCTTTAAAAGTTAAAAACAAACTAATTTTAAAAAGTAAAACTGCATATAGTAAGAGCATATAGATAAAAAAATAATGTGCAGTAAAATTGAATTTTTTTGTATGTACATAGACCTATGATTTTAACATATGTATAGATTTGAGTAAACATCACCACTAGCAAGATAAAGAATAGTTGCATCACCTAAGATACTTTCCTTGTGTTATTGTTTTATAGTTACACCAACTTCCACTCCTAAACCCACGAAATGATTAACCTACTTTTCATTAATATATGTTTATCTTTTCAAGAACCTCATATAGGGCTTCCCTGGTGGCACAGTGGTTGAGAGTCCGCCTGCCGATGCAGGGGACACGGGTTCGTGCCCCGGTCCGGGAAGATCCCACATGCCACGGAGCGGCTAGGCCCGTGAGCCATGGCCGCTGAGCCTGCGCGTCCGGAGCCTGTGCTCCGCAACAGGACAGGCCACAACAGTGAGAGGCCCGCGTATCGCAAAAAAAAAAAAAAAAAAAAAAGAACATCATATAAATGGAATCATGCAGTATGTAAGCTTTTTTTTTTTTTTGGCTTCTTTTAATCAGCAAAACGCCTTTGAGATTCAACCCACTTGTATATGTCAGTGGTACATTCCTTATTATTTCTGAATTGTATTCTAGTGTTTTACTTTTACAAGTAAAGTTCTCTAAAAAAATATACAAATACGCACATAAAAATGCTCCGCATCATTAGTTATTCAAGAAACGCAAAATAAGACTATAATGAGGTAGCACTTGACTCCTGCTAGGAGTGCTAAAATTAAAAAGATTAACTATGCTAAATGTTGTTGAGGATATAAAGGCACCAGAAATTTGAAAACGTAAAACACGACAACCAATTTGGAAAGCAGATTATCAATTTCTGAAAAAGATAAACATAAATCTGCTATATGACCTTGCCATTCCAAAACAAACGTTCACACAAAAAACTGTACATCAATGTTCATTGCAGCATTACTCATAATAGCCCAAAACTTGAAACAACCCAAATGTTCATCCACAGGTGTGGAGATGAGCAAAATATGTTCTATACATGTACTGCAATACCACGCACGCACAAACATATTTGAATCATTGATACACACAAAAACTTGGATGAATTTCTAAATAATTATGCTGATGAAAGATACTAGGCAAAAAGAGTCATACAACTTTTTCTGAAAAGAAAAGCATAACAAATAGCAGTTGCCAAGGCAACATACTGGTGTGGTTTAAGGGAGATCACCCTGGAGGGAGGGAGCAACAGGATGTACTACATTTCCTAACACAGGTATACAAAATAGATAACCTGCTTCTCAATTTCTGCCTTCCAGGGCCCTGATATGCATAGGGATACACATAAAAGAGTAAATGAAGCCAATGTAAAAATCTCCTCATTCTCAAGAGTTCTAATCAAATACTCAGCAAAATACTAGCAAACTGAATCCAATAGCATATTAGAACCTAACTTAAATATAGAACAATAATGTAAGAACATGTAAAGAGTAAAACCCATAAACTAAATATCAAAACCAACGCAATGAAAATATCCACACAACATAAGCACACCCACATAAAATTACAACCCCAAACCAAACACACATACATATTACTCTTTCCAATGGCATGTAAACATGCAAAAATGAGGAAAAACTCAATCAGAGTGGTCACTACCACAGACAAGCACATAGAATATGCTGGGAGTTCAAAAAGGAGCATGTAAGTTAGTGGTAACAGTAGTCACGTGAGGTACCCTTCCTACAATATTAGGTGACAAAGAACAATTTGTGTACTTTGTAATTCAAACTAAAATTTCCCTCCGCAGTTTGGAGTGGGGTAAGCTATGGGGTTATTAGATTTAGGCACAAAAAAATCACAAACACAATTGTCAATTCAACTGTGTAATGGTTTGAACAAGCATATATTGGAGGTGACACCAGTTTCTACCTCATTTCCCAACAGAACAATGTGAAATTTACAATTTACCTTTCAGGCACTACTCGAGTCCTGTGATCATGTCCAAAAGTGTGGCTCTTGTCACCCTCTCTCTTTTCTCTTTCTCTCTCACTTAGCCTTGTATTAAGAAGGAACAACTGTAGAAAAATTAGGGGAAAAAGCCAATGCATTATTTATTCACATTTAAGAGGGTTGTAATATTTATTCAGACTCAAGCAATCCTTTTGTCACTTCATCCCTTCACATGTAGTATTTTTAAAAGTTAACATTATAAGTGTAATGAGATGAACTGAATAAAAAGTTCAGGTACCATCTTTTCCTTTCTCTTAATAATTCAAGTCATTTACTATGTTCTAATAATCAATGTTTAAAATTGATTATATACAAATAAAATTTTGTTATAGTTTAAAGTTTTTTGTCAATTATAGATGTTTTGGGCCCAATGATTTTATTTCTTTTTTTAATTGACGTATAGTTGATTTACAATATTACATTACTTTCAAGTGTACAGCATAGTGATTCAGAATTTTTACAGATTATATTTAATTAAAAGTTATTACAAGATAATGGCTATAATTCCCTGTGCTGTACAATATATCCTTGTTGCTTATGTATTTTATATATAGTAGTTTGTATCTCTTAATCCCATACCCCTAATTTGTCCCTTCCCCATTCTCTCTCCCCTTTGGTAATCACAAGTTTGTTTTCTGTATCTGTGAACCTATTTCTGTTTTGTACATACATTTGTATTATTTTTTGGATTCTACATATAAGTGATATACAGTATTTGTTTTTCTCTGTCTGACTTATTTTACTAAGCATAATATTCTCTAGGTCCATCCACATTGCTGCAAATGGTAGAATTTCATTCTTCTTTATGGCTGAGTAACATTCCATTGTATACGTATATCACCTCTTCTTTATCCATTTATCTGTCGATGGACACTTGGGTTGCTTCCATATCTTGGCTGTTGTAAGTAGTGCTACTATGAACACTGGGGTGCACGTATCTCTTCAAATTAGCATTTTCATTTTTTCCAGATATATACCCAAGAGTGGAATTGCTGGATTGTGTGGCAGTTCTATTTTTAGTTTTTTGAGGAATCTTCATACTGTTTTCCATAGTGGCTGCACTAATTTACATTCCTACCAACAGTGCACAAGGGTTCCCTTTTCCCGATATCCTTGTCAACATTTGTTATTTGTACACTTTTTGATGATAGCCATTCTGACACGTGTGAGGTTTTCATCTGCATTTCTCTAATAATTGGTGATGCTGAGCATCTTTTCATGTGCCTGTTGGCCATCTGTATGTCTTATTTGGAAAAATGTCTATTCAGGTCTTCTGCCCATACCTTGACTGGGTTGTTTTTTTGATACGGAGTTGTATGAGCTGTTTAAATATTTTGGATATTAAGCCCTTGTTGGTTGCATCATTTGCAAATATTTTCTCCCATTCCGTAGGTTGTCTTTTTGCTTCGTCAGTGGTACCATCTTAATCTCTAAATATATGGTGACATCAGAGAGGAGTTTCTAACCACTGGCAAAGCTCTAGGCTCTGAGAAGAAGAGTAGAATAAATGAGTTACAGGGTAAAGGGATTTGGTGTTCAGATAGAAAGTTTTCTGTATAAGGAAAGAATTTGAGCAATTCCATAGGAGACCTGAATACTATAAATAAAATTGATCTTCTAATAACAAGGCAGTTTCCTTACCTGGTACCATTATATGTGCATTGAGAATATTGTTTATATATTATATGTAGCTTCCAGAACCATAACTACAAAGTGAGTTTGGGGAAAGCACGTACCATTTATTTATATGTGACTAACCTGCTTTCTGGGGGAAAGAGCTACCCCAGGACTGTGCATAATTAGAACCTAAGAAAAAGGGTATGAAGTCCTCAACTCAGAATTTGCCATAGCTTTACAGCACTGAGCACAAGTCTTTTTCACCCAAATACATCGAGGAGAAAGGAACTCCCCCAATTCTGTGACACAGAGCCTAATTCTGCAGTATCTGAGAGACTAAATGCTAGTAACCTAGTGAGCTTTGCATGAGATAAGGAACTGGAGGATCTCAAGTCCTGAGATCTGGTCAACATGAACACTGTTGGAATACTAACTTTCACCTCTACCAAGGGAGAGGCAACTGTCCTCTGTTTATTTTACTTTTTCATTTATATGCCTCTTCCTCTCTGACACGAGTACAAGTTTCTTGAAGGCAGGTCCAGTTCTTGTTCAACTACGTATCACCTCATACCAAAAATCTGCACATTAGAGACATTCTACAAATGCCTTTAAATTTATCCCTTTAAATTTTGAGATCCCATAGATCTCAAATCAATAACCTAACTTTCCAATATAATAAACTAGAAACAGAAGAGAAACTAAACTCAAAGCAAGCAGAAGAAAGGAGCTAATAAAGATTAGATTAGAAATAAATGAATTATAGAATAGAAAAACAATAGACAATATCAATGAAACCAAGTTGGTTCTTAGAATAGTTCAAGAAAATTGACAAAACTTCAGCTAAACTGACCAATAAAATAAGATTCAAATGACTAAAATCAGGAATGAAAGAATGGACATTACTATCAACTTTACAGAAATAAGGATTATAAGGAGATACTATGAAACATTATATATTAACAAAAATTCCTAGGAAGACACAAACTACTGAAACTAACTCAAGAAGAAATAGAAAATCTGAACATACCTATAAGTAAAGAGATTGAATTAGTAATCAGAGGGTTTCCACAGAGGAAACCCCAAGACAAAATAGCTTCACTGCTGAATTCTACCAAATGTTAATACAAGAATAAATACCAGTCCTTTTCCAAAATATAGAAAAGGAGGGAATAGTTTCCAACTCATTCTATATGGCCAGTATTATCCTGATACCAAAGCCAGAAAAATACATACAGGCCAATATCACCTAGGTGGTATTATAGAATATAAAAACCCTCAACAAAAATACTAGCAAACTGAATACAGCAACATAGAAAAAGGATTATATACCAAGCAAGTGGGATTCATCCGAAGTATGCAAAGTTGTTCAACATATGTGAATCAATGTAACACATCATTTTAATAGAAGAAAGGAAAAAACACATGATCATCCTAATAGAGAACAAACATTTAACAAAATCTAACATCATTTCACAATAAAAACCATCAACAGACCACATCTCCACCAAAATTCTTTCCAGTTTGGTCAGGCCTTTTCAGAACAGTGGGCTGCAAATCTCTGAAGAATATGTATGAGAAGCTTTTTCCAGGGACCCTCATATGCTGTGTCTGGCCTCTTTTTTTTTTTTTTTTTGGCCTCAATGCACAGCTTGTGGGGTCTTAGTTCTCCAACCAGGACAGTGGTGAAAGCACCTAGTCCTACCCACTGGAGCATCAGGGCCTGGCCTCTTGAGATGCTCTTCTGAGGGTCCTCTGTAATAGCTCAGCACTGAAGGGTGGTACCTTACTCACAGGAGGGCAGCTCTATGTCTGAAGCTCCACCTCCACTCCCAGGACTACCACATGTTGATGTACATGTTGTACATGACTCTACTTCAAAAGCAAACTTCACGGTTTAGTTTGTGTGAATCACACTATCTTGAGTAGGGCACTGCATACAATGTGGCTGAATGTGGCAGCCCCACTCAAAGACATCTCACACAGCTTTCATGCCACCTCTCACACCTTTAAGCCTTTGAATAGACACCAACATTTATCTAAAGTGCCTCTGCAACCTCTACATCACTGCTCTTCCTCTTCCATCTTTCTCTGAGAGTCCCCTCACCTACTGCATCTTTAATGAGCCAGGTTTCAGGAGCAAGGTAGAATAAATCTCCCTCTATCTCTTCTTACTTAGGAATAATAATCCATACCTGCATTATCCTTTTGATTTTCAAAGTATTAATGATATTAGTGTTAGTTCATTAAAAACCATTTTCCCACCCCCCCCCAAAGTAATCCTTTAAGTAGAAAAGTCAAACACCTCATTCCCCAGGCTCCTGCGCTGCAAAATTCCTGATCTTTTTTTAAGTGTTCTTTATCTAAACTCCAACCCACAGAAAAGCCAGTCAAGAGCATCAAGAACGCCCTTGGAGAGAAGAGTGGGAATTTAGGTGCCAGGACAGTGAGATCAAAAGCCCACTTCTTCCACAGATGCTGGAGGAAAAAAAAATGGCCTGTATAAACAAACAAAAATGGTTTACAAAACAGAATTTCTGAGGCTTTCATGTGAGAACTGTTTGCTAAGTGCATTTTCTTCACCTTTCCGTTCTGTCTCTCTAGGCGTTTTCAACTCTCATGACAACATGCAACTGCGTAAATTCAGAATGAAGTTCAGGGTAAAGAATTTCCAAAAATAAATGGGACTTTGAGAGATTAGCAACCGGAATTGGAAGTTCTTACAGATAGAGAGGTGGGGAGATTTGGGGAAATCCATACCTGCTGTAATACTTTTCATTGAAAGAAAAAGGAAAACTGGGGTGAAGTAAATAGATCCAGATGACTCCAACTCCTTGGCCTCTTCTACTTAATACCCATCACTGATAATAGGAATCTTAGAATGAATGAGACAAATCGCATGAGGACACTGCAGTTCTGAGGCTTTTATTTTAATGATCAAAGGAGAGGAATAAGGAGCCTACCTAGACCACTTCCTGTTGCTAGGTAGTGGATTGGGAAACACCATGCCTGTATTGACTTCTTCTGCTGGGTGAGGGAGCATAAGATAATCTCCAGTCTTGAAGTTCCTAACCAGTTCACCTCCTTCTTTCCAACTTTCTGAGTTTTCCTTTAGTTGCCTTTTGTGTTATTTCCAGTTTTATAGTTGTATTTAGCTGAGATGTGCAGGGTTTGGGCTATGCCACTTTGTCTGAACCTGAAATCTCCCAATTTACTTGCAAGATTTGGATTTGCAATGATTTTCAGTGCAATGTTTTTTTTGCAAATTCTGGTTTTAAGCCCATGGCAACTACTGAGATAGTTCTGGTGATGAGAGAGCTAATATCATCTCCCTGCCACATGCATTCCTGGGGAATGTTTTAGGATAGAGAAAAGGAAGTGGTAAATGGTAGGATATTCATGACTATTTAGTCAAAAGCAGCTATTGCAAACATAGAAATGGGAAACAGGAGAATACAGAAAATCAGATATACCCATATCTGCCTTTATCCACCACCACCATCCTACACAACTCCCACTCTCATCTCAGCCCAGACCCTCTCACTGGACACCTAAACACAGAGGTGACAGAGTTCTCACTCATCCCTTTTGTCTTAGTCCACTCAGGCTGCTATAAAAGTACCATAGACTGGGTAGCTTGTAAACAGAAATATATTGCTGATAGTTCTGGAGGTTGGAGGTCTGGGACCAGGATGCCAGCATAATTGAGTTTTGATGAAGGTCCTCTTCAATTCTGCCAATTCTGGTTAGGGAAATACCTCTTAGATCAAAAGCATGATCCATAAAAGAACAAACTGAAAAACTGGACCTCATCCAAAGTAAGTTCTGCTCTTTGAAAGATATTGTTAAAGAATGAAAAGACCACATAGTAGAGAATGGGAGACAATATTTGCAAATCACATATCTGATAAGGAACTTGTACCCAGAAATTATAAAGAACCCTCAATACTCATTAACAAGTCAAACACAATTAAAAATGGACAAAAGATTTAAATAGGCACTTCACCAAGAGAGATAGAGGGATGGGGATTAATCACATGAAGAGATGCTCTACATCTTTAGTAAACAGGGAAATGCAAATTAATACCACAACAAAACACCAGAATACATTTATTTGAATAGCTAAAATTAAAATGATAGGCAATAAAAAATACTGGCAAAGATGTAGAGTAACTCTTATAAACTGGTACTGGGAATGTAAAACAGTACAACCACTTTGGAAAACAGCTTGTTAGTTTCTTGGAAAGGTAGATATATGACTACTATATTATATGATCCAGACTTTCAAAGAGAATTAAAGTACATTTCCATACGGATACTTGTACAAGGATATTTTTATTTCCATACAGAGATTTGTAGATATATGACTACTATATTATATGATCCAGACTTTCAAAGAGAATTAAAGTATATTTCCATACAGATATTTATACAAGGACCATAGCTACTGTATTTCTAATAGTTAAAGCCCAAATCACTCCAAACTGGAGACAAATGCTAATCAACAAGTGAATGCATTAAGGAAAAAAAAAATCTGTGGTATATCTACACAATAAAATACTATTCAGCTATAAAAATAAGTGAATTATTGATTCACATAACAATATGGATGAAGTTCAAAATAATTATGCTGAGGAAAATAAAGTAGACAAAAAGGCTACATACATACATTTATATATATATAAATTATTTTTGAATTCACCATAACCATAGGGGTTATGAAGCTGCCTAGAACATTTAACAACAAGGACCTACTGTAAAGCACAGGGGACTATATTCAATACCTTATAATGGAAGAGAATCTTAAAAAGAATATATATATGTGTAACTGAATCACTTTGCTGTACACCTGAAACATTGTAAATCAACTACAATTTAAAAAAAAGAATTGCTATATATATACAAAACCATATATTTTAAATAAATATTTACATATACTTTGAAAGGAAACATGTATATGTTTTCAAGTAAGAAAGTGCATCCAAACTCCTGAGGAACAACTCATTTTCGATCTTGAGAGAGTAAAGAGCTTTTGGGTATAAAGTGAAAGCAGGAGGGAATTTGAAAAGCCCCAAAGGAAAAGGGAAAGGCTTGGGAACTATAAAGAATACTGCTAGGAAAGAACAGGTCAGAGGTTTGGAGGGGCATAAAAAGTACTAGGTTCTGGGCTTCCCTGGTGGCGCAGTGGTTGAGAATCTGCCTGCCAATGCAGGGGACACGGGTTCGAGCCCTGGTCTGGGAAGATCCCACATGCCGCGGAGCAACTAAGCCCGTGCGCCACAGCTACTGAGCCTGCGCGACTGGAGCCCGTGCTCTGCAACAAGAGAAGGCTGCGACAGTGAGAGGCCCGCGCACCGCGATGAAGAGTGGCCCCCGCTCGCCGCAACTAGAGAAAGCCCTCGCACAGAAACGAAGACCCAACACAGCCAAAAATAAATAAATAAATAAATTTATAAAAAAGTACTAGGGGGCTTCCCTGGTGGCGCAGTGGTTGGGAGTCCGCCTGCCGATGCAGGGGACACGGGTTCGTGCCCTGGTCTGGGAGGATCCCACATGCCGCGGAGCGGCTGGGCCCGTGAGCCATGGCCACTGGGCCTGCGCGTCCGGAGCCTGTGCTCTGCAGCGGGAGGGGCCCCAACGGTGAGGGGCCCGCGTACCGCAAAAAAAAAAAAAAAAAAAAAAAGTATTAGGTTCTGCAAACAGTAGAAGCTTTGAATTCACAAAGAGGGAAAGCCACATCCTCACTACAAATGTGATACCCCTGTGGGCACACCTCCTTTGGACAAGGGTATAAAAATCTACAAATCCCTGGAAAAACTCCATGGGTGACTTTTCCCAGAAGCCCTCAGTCCCTAGGTCTTATTCTTCAAGGCCTGCTTATAAGAGTCAACTGAGGTAGCCCAGCAACGGGAGAAAGGTGCTTGGACTCAAGGAAGAGCAGCTCTGTGTATGCAGCTATATACACTCACCCCCAAAGCCACCACATAGGACGCATATGATGTGCATTACTCTACTCAAAAAGGTGCTAATCATGCTTTAGTGGATGTGAGTGACACCATCTAGAGTAGGGCACTACACTCAGCTGAAGTTGATGGCCCTGCCCAAATACATACGTGTAATTTTCATTCAACATTGAATTTCCAGCATGGGAGCGACCACCCCACTGTCCTCTTACCCTTTCTGAGTGAGTATCCGCTTACTTGCTACATATTTAACATGCTGGGTTTGAGGCCTGAGAGATAATAAGCCACCTCCTTTTTTCTTTTCCTCAGGTAAGAGATAACCTCATCAACATTTTCCTATTGATTTTCAAGTTGTGAGAAATGGCATATTAAAAATGGTTTGCTTTCCACCAAAGCTAAAGGTTTGCCCAACACACCCATCACATCCTTCTCTGCCCTGACCTTCCCAGTCTTTTGTTCAGAGTTCTATAACTTAACTCCCAAACCCTAGAAGCAGCAAGGTAAACATGCAGGAAACTCAAGAGACCAGGGGAGATTATTTAGATGGTGCCAGGATTCACAGGGCAGAAATTCCACTTTCTCCACCATTCCTGGGAGTGTCTGATTCTACCTTCAGAGCCCTGGATTTTTTCAACTTTTCCTAGAGTCCCCATTATTGAGAGAATATCCTCCAATCTTTTCATTTGGAGGCACAGGCCTCCAAGAGTCTGTCTTTTGCTTTTAAAACCGAAGCTGAGGGAAGGTGGAAGCAAGTAGGTGAGAGAAATCCACACACTCAGAACCAGTTTTATTTTAAGAGCTAGGGAGATGAGTTAAACAAGAGCCTGCATAGAGGGAGGTAGGTATATTTAGTAAAATACACAATTAGCTAAATCACTTGTCATGGAGAGACAGGGAGAATGAAGTAAGAGACATTTAAACTGGAGGTCCCCAAGTCCCCCAGCACTCAGGCACCTACATTGCTGTCAATAGACTAAAATGACTCAAGTCTAGATCTCAAATCCACATCTATACAACAAGTAAAAACTAAAATAAACAGAATATATATATATATATTTTAAAATTCCCAGTCAATAAGGACATGAAACGATTCTCCACATCACTCATCATTAGGAAAATGAAATCAAAACCACAATGAGATACCATTTCACAACCATTAGGATAGCTACTATAAGAAACAAAAACAAACTAGAAGATTACAACTATTGGTGAGGACGTGGGGAAATCAGAACTTTTGTCCATTGCTGGTGGGGATGTAAAATGGTGCAGCCACCATAGAAAACAATATGGCAGTTTTTCAAGAAAATAAAAATAAAATTACCAGATGATCCAGCAATTCCACTTCTGGGTATATACCCAAAACAATTAAAAACAGAGACTGGGAAAAAAAACCCAGAGACTGGAACAGATATTTGTACACCAATGTTCATAGCAGCATTATTAATTTTTTAATAATTTTAAAAAATTTATTTATTTATTTATTTTTGGCTGCATTGGCTCTTAATTGCTGCGTGCGGGCTTTCTCTAGTTGTGGCGAGTGGGGGCTATACGCTTTGTTGCGGTGCATGGGCTTCTCATTGCAGTGGCTTCTCTTGTTGTGGAGCACGGGCTCTAGGGACGTGAGCTTCAGTAGTTTTGGCACACGGGTTCAGTAGTTGTGGCTCACAGGCTCTAGAGCACAGGCTCAGTAGTTGTGGCGCACAGGTTTAGTTGCTCTGTGGCATGTGGGATCTTCCCGGACCAGGGCTCGAACCCGTGTCCCCTGCACTGGCAGGTGGATTCTTAACCACTGCGCCACCAGGGAAGTCCCTTATAGCAGCATTATTATTCATAATAGCCAAAAGATGGAAACAACCCAAAGGTCCATTGGCTGATGAATGGATATACAAAATGTGGTATACAATACACTGAAATATTATTCAGCCTTAAAAAGGAAGTGTTGATAAATTCCACAAGCTGTAACATGGATAAGCCTTGAAGACATTATGCCAAGCAAAATAAGCCAATCACAAAGAGATACTGTATTATTCCAGTTATATGAGGTACCTAGAATAGGCAAATTCATAGAGGCAGAAAGTAGAATAGAGATGACCAAGGGCTAGTGCCGAGGGGCTAATGGAGAGTTATTGTTTAACAGGAACACAGTTTTGGTTTGAGAAGACAAAAAAGTTCTGGATATGGGTAGTGGTGATGGTTACATGGCAATGTGAATGGACTTAATGTCAATGAATTGTACACTTTAAAAGGGTTACAATTTATTATATATATTTAACCACAATTTTTTAAAATTCCAAATATATAACACCAAGAAGAACATAAGCACCTTGCCAAAAAATACCAAAACTAAAATAAGAAGTAATAAATAAAAAAATCACTCAACCTCAATATAAAATAAAACCACTCGAAGTATACACACGGTGTTCTGTGTTAACAATGCTAGTAGACAAAATAGAGTATTTTTTCCTCCTCTTTCCTCTTTAACCCAAATTCCCCTGTTAAAGCTAGGTAGCAAATTTCCTCAAAA
This sequence comes from Aethalodelphis obliquidens, assembly GCF_003676395.1. Lineage (NCBI taxonomy): Eukaryota > Metazoa > Chordata > Mammalia > Artiodactyla > Delphinidae > Aethalodelphis > Aethalodelphis obliquidens. The sequence goes on from NW_020838054.1 coordinate 848,718, forward strand.
AGAAGTTGTCAAGTAAACCCCTAGTGTGGATTAAAGGAGAGTAGAATCAGGAAGTCCCCATTTCCCTACACAGAAATGTAAAATGTACAACTTGCTCCCCATACATTGCTCCAGTCCCAAGGCTTATAGCACTGTCGCTGTCTTTCACTCTTTCTCCCCAACTAGGTTAAGAAAGGACATCAAGAGTGGGATATAAAAACCAACAATATTTCATCACAGAAGGCTGTCTGAGCACCGGTTCCTCCTTGCCCTTTCTCTCCCTTCACATATACATTTGAAGGGAAAAAATGGCAAGAGTCTAAAGAGTGTAAAAGTTTTGGGAAATTTGGGGTCATCTGGTAACGTCATATAAGATCCAAAAGTATATCCAAAAGAATGGGAATATTTTAGGTCCCTGAAGAAAGTCGTGGCTTCAATCCCTGAAATTCAATAAAGTTTTGGTCCAGTGGTGGGGGAAACTGAGAAGCAGGAGAGAATCTGGGGAGTAAGAAAGAAAACATTTTGGAAAAAGGGAAGGGAAGTGATAGGTGGAAAAGGTTAAGAGTTTAGGGAGAAAGGAAGAAAATTGGGTTCTACCGAGTGGAAAAGGAGGGATAAGACAGAAAGGAAGGCTTTGTTCTTCTAGCAAGTCTTGTTTCCATTTGGTCAGGCCACTTTCAGACAAAGGATTTTAAATGACTGAATAACCTATATGCGAGGGAGGCTTCTCCCATGGGATCTTAGCCTGTAGGTTTTACACCTTAGGAGGCACTTAAAGTTTCCTGAGGTAGCTCAGTATTGAAGTGGAGAAGAGTACCTAAGCTCAAAAGAAAGCAGCTCTCTTAATGCTGAAAAACACCTGCCAGTTTTAGGGCCACCACTTATTTGTGTATGCTTTGCCAATATGATGTTACAGGGAACTAATTTATCCTCCCACCTGAAACAATGAAAAAAACTGTCAAAATATAGGAAACAACAGATTATAAGACACCAGAAATCAGGCAGGGAAGGCTAGTGATCCGTCCCTGAGACATGGGCAGCAAACTATAAATAATATTTCTATATACTAGGAATGAACAATTATGATTTAAACATTTTTAAATGGTACCATTTAAGCTAGAATAAAACTTACATATGTAGCCACAAATAAATGGAGACATATATTGTGCTCATGGATTGGAAGAGTCAGTATGGTAAGATGTCAAATCTTTCCACATGCACCCATAAATTTAATTTCATCCTAATCAAAAATCTCATGAGGAATTTGCATAAATATCAACAATTTGATTCTAAAATTTATAAGGAAATACAAAAGAACCAGAATAGCTACACCAATTTTAAAAATAGGTACAAAGTTGTAAGGCTAACACTGTCTGATTTCAACACTTACTATAAAGGTACAGTAATCAAGAGAGTGTGGTATTGGTGAGAAAATAGATCAGTGGAACAGAATAGAGAGCCCAGAAATAGGTCCTTATAAATACAATTAAAAAGTAGGATGTGGATCAACTAGAGATATCACACATTTCTGGCCGCAGTGCAAAGTGGTACATCCACTTTGAATGTTCGGCAGCTTCCTGTAGGTTAAATATTCACATACGGCTCAGTGATCCCACTCCTAGATATTTACTCTAGAGAAATGAAAACTTGTGTTCACACAAAAAGCTGTACTCAAATGTTTATAGCAGTTCCATTCTTAATTGCCCCAAATAATTGGAAACAACCCAAATATCCTTCAATAGTTGAATGGATAAAAACACTCTGGTATGTCCATACCATGGAATATTACTTAGCAATAAAAAGGAGCACACACAACTTCATGAATATCAAATGCATTATGCTAAGTGAAAGTAGCCTAACATAAAGACTATATTCTGTATGATGTCACTTATCTGAAATTATGAAAAAACAAAACTACAGTGACAGAATGCAGATCTGTTGTTTCCAGAGTCCAAGGGTGAGAAAAGGGATTGACTCTAAACAGACATGAAGGAATCTGGGGCTGACAGAAATGTTCGGGTGTTAGTTACACTACTGAACATATTTGTAAAATTTATTAATATATATGATATGGGGTGAAGCGAGACAAGTGGCTGTTTGGAAAGAGCAATATTGACAAACATCAGCTGTCAACTCAATGCTCTGTTGTCATTCAAAGGCTGGGGAATCAGGATATACTAATTTTTCAACATAGGAATGTACAATATACAAAGTATTTCCCAATAATTGCTGCAGTGCTGAACTGGTCTCCAGGACTGTGATGCTTGCCATCTTTTACCTTTCTCTGTTTGTCTCTCTCTTCTAGTCTCTCTTTGAAGGAGCTGGGTTAAGACAGGACCCTTTAAGAACAGAAAGAAAAGTCTGTGCGATGTGTCTTTAGTTCTAAAGGTCTGATAAGTGAAACCCCTCATCACTCACTTCAACAAATGTTGCACATAAAACACAAAAAAATACTTAAAGTGTGCAAAGAGACTGAATGAAAAGTTCTGGTCACCATCTGAACTGCTGCTGATATAGTGATATCGTAGAGGATATTAAAGAAGAAGAAGCTTCTAGGTTCCTTAGAAGAGAAGTGGCATTAGTGCACAAGAGGGAAAAGGGTGAAAGAAAGGGAGAACAATGGACCCAACCCAAGTCTTTTTCCGAGGTCTCAGGTCCTTTTTGGATAAAGGTATGTGAATCTTTGAAGAACCTGGATGGGAAGTTTTCCCAAGAGCCCTCAGATCCTAGGTCTCATCTTTCCGGAGGCACTTAAGGGTCTTCTGAGAGGACGGTGATTTGGCCAAAGTGAATACAGCTGTGTAGAGACACCCACACCACTTCCCCACAGGGCCACCACATGTGATTGTACATGTTGTGAATTATCTCACTCAAAAAAGTGCCAATCATATTTTAGTGTACCTGAATGACACTCTTTGGAGTGGGACATTGCACAGAGTATGGTTAAGTGTGGTGACTCTGCCCAAATGCTCCCCAGCCGTGTTACTTTCATAGTCACCTGATGCTTCCATGTGTGGCCTCCAGGATTTATACAAAACGTATATAAAACACCCACTCCAATGCCTTCTCTCTTCCACCTCTCCCTGCATTAGTATCCTCTCACCTGCTGCATGCTCGATTTGCAGGTTTTCAGGCTGAGACAGAATGATCCTTTCTTCTCTCCTCCTCCTCCTCACTGCCTGTAGCCCAAGCTCCAGAGCAGTGAATCAGAGATTTTTTGCCAAGTGTGAGAGGCTGGTCTAAATAACATAGGGTATTAAAGCTCTCATAAAAATGTGAATTCATTTGTAACAGAGTGTGGGTAAAGTCAAACCTAATGGCACTCAGGAAAATAATGCAGGGACTTCCCTGGTGGCTCAGTGGTTAAGAATCCACCTGCCAATGCAGAGGGCACGGGTTCAATCCCCGGTCCAGGAAGATCCTACATGCTGCGGAGCAACTAGGCCTGTGCTCCACAGCTACTAAGCCTGCACTCTAGAGCCCGCGAGCCACAACTACTGAGTCCGCACACCACAACTACTGAAGTCCACATGCCTAGAGCCCACGCTCCGCAACAAGAGAAGCCACTGCAATGAGAAGCCCCTGCACTGCAACGAAGAGTAGTCCCCGCTCACCGCCAACTAATGAAAGCCCGCATGCAGCAATGAAGACCCAATGCAGCCATAAATAAATAAATTTATAAAAAAGAAAAAGAAAATAATGCAGACTTGGGGGATAAGTAAAAGATGAGGCTGGTAGCTATATGAGAATAACAAACTAAACCAAAGGCCAGCTTGTCTACCAGAGAGCACCAGATAAAGAGAAAGCAAGTAAGAGCTCTTCTAATACCACAACAAATCTGAAAGACTTAATTCAACAACGACTTGTTCAAAGTGGTTCAAATTATTTTTATTTAACTCTGAGGAATTTTTTTCCCATGGCATTTTTGAAAACTACAGAAAAATCAGCCTTCAGTTAGGAAACCTAATAGCTGGGTATGATACACACAGAGACAGACACCTTGACAGAGAGATCAAGAAAAGAAAGTAAGAGTACCCATGAAAATTACTACCATATCAGAGTGACTGTGTGCCTGTACAAGGCTGTGCCCTTTGAGGAACAACATAAGAAAACTCATAGCAGCCAAAATAGACTTTACTAACATACCCCAGCCCATTAAAAAACCAAATAAAAAAGCAGACAGTAACAATACAATCACTGTATGGTATCAGTATCCAGAGTAGCAAATGTGCTGTTTTAGAGGAAATTATGAAATGTGCAAAGATAATATAACCCTTACACAGGACAAAAACAGATGACAGAAACTGCCTATGAGAGTGCCCGAAGTTATACTAATATACAAAGTCTTTGAAGCAACCATTATAGAATTTTCCAATGAAATAAAAGCCATGTTTGAGAAGTAAAGAAGTTATGATGACGCTGTCTAATCTAAAGCGTATATTGTTGGTGGGAATGTAAATAAGTGCAGTCACTATGGAGAACACTATGGAGGTTCCTTTAGAAACTAAAAATAGAGCTACCATATGATCCAGCAATCCTACCACTGGGCATATATCCAGAACAGACAAAAACTCTAATTCGAAAAGATATATGCAACCCTATGTTCACTGCAGCACTGTTTATAATAACTAAGACATGGAAGCAACCTAAATGTCCACTGATGAATGAATGGATAAAGAAGATGTGGTACCTATATACAATGGAATACTACTTAGCCATAAAAAAGAATAAAATAATACCAACTGCAGCAACATGGATGGACCTAGATATTATCATATTAAGTAAGTCAGACAGAGAAGGACAAATATCATATGATATCACTTATATGTGGAATCCAAAAAAAAATGATACAAATAAACTTATTTACAAAAGAGAAATATACCCACAGACATAGAAAACAAACTTATGGTTACCAAAGGGGAAAGGGGGGAAGGGATAAATTAGGAGTTTGGGATTAACATATACATACTACTATATATAAAATAGACAATCAACAAGGACCTACTCTATAGCACAGCGAACTATACTCAATATTTTGTAATAATGTACAATGGAAAATAATTTTTAAAAGAATATATACATATTCAGATATATATATGTGTATATATATATATATATATATATATATATATATATATACACCAGAATCACTTTGCTGTACACCTAAAACTAACACAATATTGTAAACCAACTATACTCCAATATAAAATAAAAATTAAAAAAAGAAGAGCGGAGTGCTCTAGTGTATTTCAAAATGGTTCCTTTTCCCTTCCCTGTGCCAGAAGACCAAGGAAATATTTCTCTGATAATTACTGTGGGAATCTTGTAAATTTCCCAGAGGTAAATCTTACAAAATTGTGGGGTCCTGTATGACTGGGTCCCCCTGGAGTTTTTAACTCTCAAGAGTTGTCTACACTGAGCTTGTAGCAACTCATCAACTACAGTTGTTTTCCTATAGCAGTCTGCTCTTGAGTCTCTGATTCTGTAAGCTGAGACCCCCTTTATTTGCTTTTTTGTCTCACCCATCTTGGGGGTAGTTGTTTGCTCTGTGTCTTCCCCTCTCATGCAAATCCAAGAAGAGTTTATTTTTCACTCTGTTCAGATTACTTGTTGCAAGGATGAAGTGGCAATTTTTATGCTTTTTACCTCCAGAATTAGAAACTAATAGTAAAATGAATCTTGTACTCACATGCACATCTGTTTGCAAATAAGAGTAGCCTTATTCATAATTGCTTAACACGAGAAAAAACCCAGATGTCCTTCACCTGTGACAGGTACCCTGCACAATAAGAAAAAGAAACAGAGTATTGATCTAATGATTCTCTATCTCCTTCTCTTTCCCTTTCCTCCCTTCTCATTTTCTCTCTCCTCATTGCATTAGGAAGGGACACCAAAAGGAAAGTAAGAGGAAAACTAAGAATATGTGAACTTTTTAAGAGTGACAACAAAAAAATACTATCAAAGAGTATGTTTCTCAGTATGATGCACAAACCCTAATAAATTGGTGACTTACATAGGATTCAAACAGTCTTTCAAAAGAATGATCATGTTTTAGACACATGTAGGAAGGAAGGAAGAAAGGAAGGAAGGAAGGGAGAAAGAAAGAGATAAAGAGAAAGAAAGAGGGAGAGGGAGAGAGAAAGAAAGAAAGAAAGAGAGGAAGGAAGAGAGAGAGGGAGGAAAGGAGGAAGGAAGAAAGAAACAAAGAAAAAAAGAAAGAGGGAGGGAGGAAGGAAGAGAGAAAGAGAGAAAGAATGGAAAAAATGTATCTCTATACCCTAGAGAGAAAAGATTTTGAGCCTCAGAAGGTTAAGGAGAAGCCTTAAAATGGGGGAGGAAGCTAATACATGAGAATAGTTTAACAGATTTGTTGGTTGGGGTCAGGAATAGGTTCTGCAAAATGAATAATACTTTCCAGGCAGCATGGTACAATATAATAGCACAGAAGGCCTTGTTCCTGCTTCAGTAAAGTAATTTTAGAAAAATGGATGTGAGTCTCAGAAGAACTCAGTGGGATGCTTTTAGGTCCTGGCCTCTGAGAAGGCTCCTAAAAGAGTTCTCTGAAGTAGTCTAGCACAAGTATGGAAGGTGCATAAGAGTGGCATAGTTGCACTCTAGGGAAATCATCCCCCTGCAAGTAACTAAGCACTCCCAATGCACCCACAGTGTCATCACATATGTCACACATGTCATGTGTTACTCCACTAGCAGAGGCATCAATTATTTTTAATTATACATGATAGCCACTGCTGCAGTAGGGTGGTACACACAGCATGTATAGGGATGGCAGCCCTGCCTAAACACCCACTAATTCACTTTTGAAGCAACCCCTTAGTGTTGTCAGGTTGTGAGTGATCGGTGGAATTTGTACTCGGGACCTCTATAGCACTGACTCCACTGCCCTTCCTCATACTTGCCTCTTTGGTGGTATCCACTCACATGTTGCAGCTTTGATACGGCAGTTTTCAGAATTGATAAATATTAATTCTTACTGTTAGGTTCTGTTGCTTATGGAAGAAATACCCTTGCGTGCCTTATCCTATTCCTTTTCTCACTGTTGTATATAAAGCATTAACAAGAAGTTTGCATTCCCCAGATCCATTAATTAAGCAGTAAATATACTTCACGTCACCAACCCATACTTGAATCACCTAATATGAGTCCCTCTACCTGAGTTACCTATCTCAACTCCAGTGAAACAGAAAAATCAGGGAAAGCATACATGATCCTAGATGTAAAGAAAAAGAGAATACACAGTAGGTGGTGGAATGGAGAAAATAGAAATCCCTTTCCTGCCTCAGACCCCAGGGTGTAAAAAGCCCATTTCACTTAATAGGACTGATCTACAAGATGTAAAATATACCTGACATCTGAGGATGCCATGATATTCCTTCAGCTCTTGGGTTTTCTGGGTCATTATCTGAAACAAGATTGTTTACAACATGTTATTGCACTACTTCCATTCTGAGATATATTATATGGTGCCTGCATTTCCCTGTCTTGTTCCCAAGGTACCACAATATAGGTACACAGATATGGTGAATGGATGCCAGACGCTGGGGTTTTAGTATTTAAGGTGACTATGGCCTACAAAATGGGTTCTCCCTACCTCTAGCTCCCAATCAAGAGCTACAGTGTACTAGTGAAGTCGCAACCCTCCAGCATTTCTCATCCATTCTCAAAACCAGATTATTGTTTCAGAGGCTAAATATGAGGAACATGTGGTGAGAGTTCAGGGACACTATTCCACCACTCAGCCTCCTATCATAGAGTGGAGGCTCTACTGCAGGTACAGCATCTAAGAATACTGGATCTCTAATATACTTTGCTCTAGATTGATCATTGAGTTTAGCTTCCACATCAGGTGAGGCAAACAGAGAAGAACTGCCACTGATAAGCACCCTACTTACAAAGCAGAAACATCACTCTGAGAGAAGCAGGCCTGCCTTTAGTGCCAGCTCCAGATCAGTGATTCTGTTATTCTTGCCCAGTGTGAGAGGTTACCCTGAATAACAGAATATTAAGGCTCTCCCTAAAGAACAAGACTTTATTTGTAACAGAGTGAAGGGGATGTCAAACCTAACCACATTCTCAAAACCAATATAGATTTTGGTGGTCGGTAAATAAAATGAGCTTACAGCAATCTGAGAGTAATAATCTGAAAAATAGTCCAGCTTGTTTACCACAGAGAAACAGGGGTAGACATAGCTAATAAGAGCCCTCATGGTATCTAAACAAACCTCATAGATTTGCCTCAAAACTACCCGTGCAAAAGGGTCTGAATTATTTAGATCAAACTCTGGACCACTTTTGCCTGTAGCATTTTGAAAACTACATAAAGATCTGCCTGCAATTAGGAAGTCTAAGGGCTGGGTGTGATACACATGAAGGCAGACAGCTTGACAGAGAGATCAGGAAGAGAAAAAGTCAAAGAGAACTCCACTAAAACCACTGTCTTCTCAGAATGCCTGTGTGTATAACAAAGCCTGTGCACTAATCAGAAAAACACAAAATGCTTCATGCTGTAGACAAAACTTCACCGATATAGTATTGCCAAGTCAATAAACAAATAAAGAAGCAGAAAATAACAAAAACAACAAAACAATCCCAGGGATGGGGAAACATTATCCGGAGTTGCTTCAATTAATCATCTTTCAACTGAACTTATGAAAGGAAAGGAAAAGAAAATATATTCTATACACAGGAAAAAAACAGACAACAGAAAATTCCTGTGACAGGTTCCAAATATCATACTAATAAAGACTTTAAAGTAAACATTATATTTTCAAAGAAAGAAATAAACCATTATTTGAGAAGCAAAGGAAGTTATGATGACATATAAACAAAGATGTATATCTCTTCAAACATGCATACTAAAAAATTTGCAAAAAATATTTTTAAAGTAAAGAATATGCTTTACTTTAAAACAACTAGAAAGACAGGAACACAAACCCACCCATTATCAGAGAGGCTGTCTCAAATCATAATAAGGTCACAGACACCCCAAAACACACAACTGGATGTGCCCCTGCCCACCAGAAAGACAAGATCCAGCCTCATCCACCAGAACACAGGCACTACTACCCTCTACCAGGAAGTCTACACAACCCGCTGAAACAACCTTAGCCACTGAGGGCAGACACCAAAAACAACAGGAACTACAAAGCTGCAGGCTGTGAAAAGGAGACCCCAAACACAGTAAGTTAAGCAAAATGGGAAGACAGAGACACACGCAGATGAAAGAGCAAGGAAAAAACCCACCAGACCAAACAAATAAAGAGGAAATAGGCAGTCTACCTGAAAAAGAATTCAGAGTAATGATAATAAAGATGATCCAAAATCTTGGAAATAGAATGGAGAAAATACAACAAATGTTTAACAAGGACCTAGAAGAACTAAAGAGCAAACAAACAAGGATGAACAACACAATAAATGAAATTAAACACTCTCTAGAAGGAATCAATAGCAGAATAACTGAGGCAGAAGAACGGATAAGTGACCTGGAAGATAAAATAGTAGAAGTAAATACTGCAGAGCAGAATAAAAAAAAAAGAATGAAAAGAATTGAGGACAGTCTCAGAGACCTCTGGGACAAAATTAAAAACACCAACATTCAAATTATAGGGGTCTCAGAATAAGGGAAAAAGAAAGGGATGGAAAAAATATTTGAAGACATTATAGATGAAAACTTCCCTAATATGGGAAAGGAAATAGTCAATCAAGTCCAAGAAGTGCAGAGAGTCCCATACAAGATAAATCCAAGGACAAACACGCCAAGACACATATTAATCAAACTATCAAAAATTAAATTCAAAGAAAAATTATTAAAAGCAGCAAGGGAAAAACAACAAATAACACACAAGGGAATCCCCATAAGGTTAACAGCTGATCTTTCAGCAGAAACTCTGCAAGCCAGAAGGGAGTGGCAAAACATATTTAAAGTGATGAAAGGGAAAAACCTACAACCAAGACTACTCTATCCAGCAAGGATCTCATTCAGATTCGATGGAGAATATAATACCTTTACAGACAAGCAAAAGCTAAGAGAATTCAACCACCAAACCAGCTTTACAAGAAATGCTAAAGTAACTTCTCTAGGCATGAAACACAAGAGAGGGAAAAGACCTACAAAAACAAACCCAAACCAATTAAGAAAATGGTAATAGGAACATACATATTGATAATTACCATAAATGTAAATGGATTAAATGCTCCAACCAAAAGACACAGACTGGCTGAATGGATACAAAAACAAGACCCATACATATGCTGTCTACAAGAAAACCACTTCAGACCTAGGGACACATACAGACTGAAAGTGAGGGGATGGAAAAAGATATTCCATGCAAATGGAAACCAAAAGAAAGCTGGAGTAGCAATTTCATATCAGACAATATAGACCTTAAAATAAAGACTGTTAAAAGAGACAAAGAAGGACACCACTTAATGATCAAGGGATCAATCCAACAAGAAGACAGAACAATTGTAAATATTTATGCACCCAACATAGGAGCACCTCAATACATAAGGCAAATACTAACAGCCATAAAAGGGGAAATTGACAGTAACACAATCATAGTAGGGGACTTCAACACCCCACTTTCACCAGTGGACAGATAAACCAAAATGAAAATAAATAAGGAAACATAAGCTACAAATGATACATTAAACAAGATGGACTTAATTGATATTTATAGGACATTCCATCCAAAAACAACAGAATACACTTTCTTCTCACGTGCTTATGGAACAATCTCTAGGATAGATCATATCTTGGGTCACAAATCAAGCTTTAGTAAATTTAAGAAACTTGAAATCGTATCAAGTATCTTTTCCAACCACAATGCTATGAGACTAGATATCAATTACAGGAAAAAATCTGTAAAACATACAAACACATGAAGGCTAAACAATACACTACTTAATAACCAAGAGATCATTGAAGAAATCAAAGAGGAAATCAAAAAATACCCAGACACACATGGCAATGAAAACACGACGACCCAAACCTATGGGATGCAGCAAAAGAAGTTCTAAGAGGGAAGATTACAGCAAAACCATCCTACCTCAAGAAACAAGAAAAATCTCAAATAAACAACCTAACCGTACACCTAAAGCAATTAGAGAAAGAAGAACAAAAAAACCCCCAAAGTTAGCAGAGGGAAAGAAATCATAAAGATCAGATCAGAAATAAATGAAAAAGAAATGAAGGAAATGATAGCAAAGATCAATAAAACTAAAAGCTGGTTTTCTGAAAGATAAACAAAATTGATAAACCATTAGCCAGACTCATCATGATAAAAAGGGAGAAGATGCATATCAATAGAATTAGAAATGAAAAAGGAGAAGTAACAACTGACACTGCTGAAATACAAAGGATCATGAGAGATTACTACAAGCAACAATATTCCAATAAAATGGACAAGCTGGAAGAAATGGACAAACTCTTAGAAAAGCACAACCTTCCAAGACTGAACCAGGAAGAAAGAGAAAATATAAACAGACCAATCACAAGCACTGAAATTGAGACTGTGATTAAAAATCTTCCAAAAACAAAAGCCCAGGACCAGATGGCTTCACAGGCGAATTCTATCAAACATTTAGAGACGACCTAACACCAATCCTTCTCAAACTCTTCCAAAATACAGCAGAGGGTGAAACACCCGCAAACTCATTTTACAAGACCACCATCACCCTGATACCAAAACAAGACAAAATGTTTCAAGGAAAGAAAACTACAGGCCAATATCACTGATGAACATAAATGCAAAAATCCTCAACAAAATACTAGCAAACAGAATCCAACAGCACATTAAAAGGATCATACACCATGATCAAGTTGGGCTTATCCCAGAAATGCAAGGATTCTTTAATATATGTAAATCAAACAGTGTGATAAACCCTATTAACAAACTGAAGGAGAAAAACCATATGATCATCTCATTGATGCGGAAAAAGCTTTCGACAAAATTCAAAACCCATTTATGATAAAAATCCTCCAGAAAATAGGCATAGAAGGAACTTACCACAACAAAATAAAGGCCATATATGACAAACGCACAGCCAACATCGTTCTCAATGGTGAAAAACTGAAACCATTTCCTCTAAGATCAGGAACAAGACAAGGTTGTCCACTCTCACCACTAGTATTCAACATAGTTATGGAAGTTTTAGCAACAGCAGTCAGAGAAGAAAAAGAAATAAAATGAATCCAGATCAGAAAAGAAGAAGTAAAGCTGTCACTGTTTGCAGATGACACGATACTATACATAGGGAATCCTAAATATGCTACCAGAAAACTACTAGAGCTAATCAATGAACTTGGTAAAGTAGCAGGATATAAAATTAATGCACAGAAATCTCTTGCATTCCTAAACACTAATGGCGAAAAATCTGAAAGAGAAACTAAGGAAACACTCCCATTTACCACTGCAACAAAAAGAATAAAATATCTAGGAGTAAACCTACCTAAGGAGACAAAAGACCAGTATGCAGAAAATTATAAGACACTGATGAAAGAAATTAAAGATGATACAAACAGATGGAGAGATATACCATGTTCCTGGATTGGAAGAATCAACATTGTGAAAATAAATATACTACCCAAAGCAACTTACAGATTCAATGCAATCCCTATCAAACTACCAATGGCATTTTTCATAGAACTAAAACAAAAAATTTCACAATTTATATGAAATATGAGACCCCAAATAGGAAAAGCAATCTTGAGAAAGAGAAACGCAGCTGGAGTAATCAGGCTCCCAGATTTCAGAATATACTACGAAGCTACAGTAATCACGACAGTATGGTACTGGCACAAAAATAGAAATACAGATCAATGGAACAGGATAGAAATCCCAGAGATAAACCCACACACATATGCTCACCCTATTTTTGATAAAGGAGGCAAGAATATACAATGGAGAAAAGACAGCCTCTTCAATAAGTGGTGCTGGGAAAACTGGACAGCTACATGTAAAAGAATGAAATTAGAACACTCCCTAACACCATACACAAAAATAAACTCAAAATGGATTAAAGACCTAAATGTAAGGCCAGATACTATAAAACTCTTAGCAGAAAACAGGCAGAACACTCTATGACATAAATCACAGCAAGATCCTTTTGACCCACCTCCTAGAGAAATAGAAATAAAAACAAAAATAAAGAAATGGGACCTAATGAAACTTAAAAGCTTTTGCACAGCAAAGGAAACCATAAACAAGACGAAAAGACAACCCTCAGAACGGGAGAAAATATTTGCAAATGAAGCTACTGACAAAGGATTAATCTCCAAAATTTACAAGCAGCTCATGCAGCTCAATATCAAAAAAACAAACAACCCAATCCAAAAATGGCAGAAGACCTACATAGACATTTCTCCAAAGAAGATATACAGACTGCCAACAAACACATGAAAGGATGCTCAACATCACTAATCATTAGAGAAATGCAGATCAAAACTACAATGAGGTATCACCTCACACCAGTCATATTGGCCATTATCAAAAAATCTACAAAAAATGAATTCTGTTGAGGGTGTGGAGAAAAGGGAACCCTCTTGCACTGTTGTTGGGAATGTAAACTGATACAGCCACTATGGAGAACAGCATGGAGGTTCCTTAAAAAACTAAAAACAGAACTACCTTACGACCCAGCAATCCCAGTACTGGGCATATACCCTGAGAATACCTTAATTCAAAAAGCGTCATGTACCACAATGTTCATTGCAGCTCTATTTACAATAGCCAGGACATGGAAGCAACCTAAGTGTCCATCAACAGATGAATGGATAAAGCAGTTGTGGCACATATATATAATGGAATTTTACTCAGCCATAAAAAGAAACAAAACTGAGTTATTTGTAGTGAGGTGGATGGACCTAGAGTCTGTCATACGGTGAAGCAAGTCAGAAAGAGAAAAGTAAATACCGTATGCTAACACATATATATGGAATCTAAAAAAAAATGGTTCTGAAGAACCTAGGGGCAGGACAGGAATAAAGAGGCAGACGTAGAGAACGGACTTGAGGATATGCGGAGGGGGAAGGGTCAGCTGGGACAAAGGGAGAGAGTGGCATGGACATATATACACTACCAAACGTAAAATAGATGGCTAGTGGGAAGCAGCCGCATAGCACAGGGAGATCAGCTCGGTGCTCTGTGACCACCTAGAGGGGTGGCATAGGGAGGGTGGGAGGGAGGGAGACACAAGAGGCAGGAGATATGGGGATATATGTATATGTATAGCTGATTCACTCTGTTATAAAGCAGAAACTAACACACCATTGTAAAGCAATCATACTCCAACAAAGATGTTAAAAAAAATAAAAACACAGTTGAAGGAATGAACAGCAGACTAAGTTATATAGCAGAATGCATAAGTGATCTGGAAGGCAGAACAATGGAAAACACCCAACCAGGACAGCAAAAAAAAGAAAGAAATTAATAAAAACAGTTTAAGAGGTCTGTGGATAACATTAACCATGAGAACACTCACATTATAGGGGTCCCAGAAGGAGAAAAGTGAGAGAAGGGGATTGAAAATATATTTGTTGAAATTATAGCTGAAAACTTCCCAACTCTGAAGAAAGAAACAGATATTCAAGTACAGGAAGCACAGAGGGTACCAAACAAGATGGACCCAAACAAACCCACACCAAGACATAACACGATTAAAATGGCAAAATGTAAAGACAAAGAGAGAATGATCTAAAGGCAACAAAAGATAAATAAATAGTCATATACAAGTTATACCTGTAAGGAACTCAGCTTATTTTTCTGCAGAAATTTTGCAGGCCAGAAGGGAGTGGCATGACACATTCAACGTGCTGAAAGGAAAAAGCCTATAACCTGGGATACTCTACCCAGCAAGATTCTATTTAGAATCAAAGGAAATATAAAGAACTTCTAGGACAAACAAAAGCTAGAAGAGTTCATCAATACTTAACCTAACCTAAAAGAAATGACAAAGGGTATTCTCTAAATGGAAAAGAAGAAAGAATTCATAGGAAAGGGAAAAATCCAACTTGGAAAGGCAAATATATAGTAAGGACTGAGAATCAACCACTTAAATAAGCCAGTACAAAGATTGAAAGATGAAAAATAGTTAAAGCAACTAAATATCTAAAGCAGATATTAACAGACATAAAGGGAGAAATTGACAATAATACATTAATAGTAAGGGACCCTACCTTCATCATTGGTCAGATCATCCAGACAGAAAATCATGACCACATTGTTAGATACTGTACTATATGCATTTTTCAAAACTCATAGTTATTCACCATAAAGGGAGAGTCTTATTTTAGGTTAATTTTTACCTGCTTATTTGTCAGGATCAGTGTCTCAAGAACAAAATTCTGTCTGTGGCACTCTCTGAAATTCAAGGAGTGCCTTGGGACATGGGGTTGTTAATTATCCCAGTTATTTACAGATCAGGCAAATCAGCAACAACCAACCAATGACTCAAAATGAAAATAAGTAAATACATTAAAAAATTTTATGTTCAAATCACATATATAAAATATCTGGGCTTCACTGGTGGCGCAGTGGTTGAGAGTCCGCCTGCCGATGCAGGGGACACGGGTTCGTGCCCCGGTCCGGGAAGATCCCACATGCCGCGGAGCGGCTGGGCCCGTGAGCCGTGGCCGCTGAGCCTGCGCGTCCAGAGCCTGTGCTCCGCAACGGGAGAGGCCACAACAGTGAGAGGCCCGCGTACCGCAAAAAAAAAAAAAAAAAAAAAAATCCAGAAAACTGACTCCAAAAACACTCAATGAAAAAATAAATCAAAAGACAGACAATGAAATAAAAACACAAAATTAAGCCATAATCAAAGTACTATGATCAGTACCAGTAGTTATTTGTAGAATGGCCATGAAGGTAAGATGGTAAGAGACAAAAGAACAATTTATCCCCTAAACTTTTATGAAGGATTGAAGTATGATGATCTGTATGGCTTGTTAATACAGACAAAAATACCACAAGGACCCATTTCTACCTCAACTCCTGGGTCAGAATTAAAGGAGAGAGGTACCAGCTTATCTCCCTTTGTCCAACACAAATTTGTATCTTGCTTCACAGACACCCCTCCAGTTCAGAGAACAGCACCCAAGCATATGATACTTACCATCTCCCACCCTCTCCTCTGCACAATAACAAAAGATACATAACTTTTTAAAAGCAACAAAATAAAATCATGTCAATAAGCAAAATTTTCTGGGTATTATGCATAAACCTAAAAAATTGGTAACTTACGGAGGATTCAAAAGTATTTTTTAAAGAATGAGGGTATCCTAGGCTCAGGAAGAAAGACAGAGCTTCAATACCTGAGAGTCAAAAAATTTGAGCTTCAGTAGGGTAGAGAATGAGAAGCAGTGGGGAACTGTGGAAGGCCTAAAAAAGAAGCCTTGAAATAGGAGAGAACAGGTTAAAGGATTTTGGATGGTGTAGGGAAAAGTTTCTACAAAAAGGAAAAATACTCCACAGGCATGACTACCCTGAAAGTCTTATTCCCATTTCTGTCAGGCAGCTTTGGGAAAGGGAATATGAATCTCAGAAGAAATAATGGGAGGATTTTTCATGGGACCCTCATTTCTTAAATCACACCTCTGAAACAAGTACTCCCTTGATGTACCCCAGGGGGTCTGTACTCTAAGGAAAGCATCCCTCTGCAAGTAACTAAACACTCCCAATGCACCCACAGTGCCATGGTCTATGTTGTACATGTCATATATTACTCCACTCACAGTGGGGTCAATCACATCTAATTGTACCTGACTGCTACTCTCTGGAGGAGGATACCACACAAAGAATGTCTAGTGAGGACAACCCTGCCTAAATATGCACTCATGCTCGTCTGAAACAAACACTAAATGTTTTCAGGCAGTGAGTGGCCACTGACATTTGTCCAAAGGACCTGTGTAGCACCCACCCCACTGTCTTTCCTCATGCAACCCTCCTGAGTGTTCTCCTCTCTCATGTTGCACGTTTTATGTGACAGTTTCCAGAACTGAAAACCTTTAAAACTTTTTCCTAGGTTTTCTTGCTCATGGAAGAAATATCCTTGCATGCATTATCTTACTCTTTTTTCCCATTCTTTTAACAATGTACTAACAAGCAATTTACATTACTCAAATCCAGTTAGGCAGAAAATACACTTCATCACATCAACCCCAGCTTTATCTCTCAAAGATTTGAGGCCCTCTACCTGAGTTTCTTACCTCAACTCTAGAACTATAGAATAAGCAGTGAAAACACACAAAATCCTGAAAACGAAGTGGGAGAAAATGGTCTTTTATTGGTGGGGTGGAAAGAATAGAAATCCCTTTTCTTTTTAACACTCTGGAGTAAAAAAAAAAAATTACTTATCAGGAGTGATCTACAAGACATATATGAACTTGGGGCCTAAGGATGCCCTTATATTCCTTTCAGCACCTGGGTTTTCTGACCCTCTTCCTGGAGTAAGGTCATTTTGAGCATGTTCTTCCATTTTTTATCTAAGACACATGCTACTATGGGCCTGTGTTTCTCTGGAATACTGAGCGTGGGACACCAAGGTATAGGGAAACAAATATGGTGAATGGATTCCGGAGTCTGGGAATTATGGGATGTTTTTACTCTAAAAGAGCTGGTAAAAAGATTCTTTTGACATAGTGGTACTATTCTGTATCTTGAATTTTATCACTATTATATAAATTTCACATTCATCTAAACTCATATAAGTGTTCACTAAAAAGAAGCTATAGTACTGTGTATACACTGAAATGTTAAACAGTACACACACACAAACACACAGCTGAAAACGTTGGAAGGAAGTTCAGGTGAGAAGATTCCAAGTCTGAAACTGGAGGTTTTTTTAGAACTTGACGACTATGGGCTGAAGATCTTTTAAATAGGGAAGTAGACAAGTATGGGAAACATCATACTTAGTTTATAATTTTTTATTGAAACAACCATGAAGACTGAGATAAAGGAAATTGTCTTGATGTCTGAAAGTCTTGAAATCTTCCTTCTTTAATAGGAAAAATACCTGGCCTATATTAATAGCCACAGGAAGCCCCACATTTTTCCAAAAAGTACAGTCATCCTTTGGTATCCACAGGGCGCTGGTTCCAGCACCCCCAACGGATACCAAAATCTGAGGATGCTCAAGTCTCTTCTATAAAATGGCATAGTATTTGCATATAACCTATGCACATCTTACTGTGTACTTTGCTTTTTGCTTCTTGTTTTGTTTTGTAATTGAAATATAGTTGATTTACAATGTGTTAGTTTCTGAATCAGCAAAGTGATTCAGTTTTATATATATGTGTGTGTGTGTACACGTGATTTAGTATATGTACATATGTATGCTTTTTCATATTCTTTTCCATTATGGTTTATCACAGGATATTGAATACAGTTCCCTGTGCTATACAGTAGGACCTTGTTGTTTATCCATTCTATACATAACAGTTTGTATCTGCTAATCCCAAACTCCCAGTCCTTCCCTCTCCCAACCCCCTCCCCCTTGGCAACCACAAGTCTGTTCTCTATGTCTGTGAGTCTGGTTTTGTTTTGTAGATATGTTCATTTATGTCATATTTTAGATTGCACATATAAGTGATATCATATGGTATTTGTCTTTCTCTTTCTGACTTCAATTAGTATGATTCTGTATACTTTAAATTATCTTTAGATTATGTATAATACCTCATACAATGTAAATGCTACGTATATAGTTGTAAATACAATATAAATGCTCTATAAAGTTATTGGTCCTCAGAAAATTCAAGTTTTGCCTTTTGGAACGTTATGAAATTTTTTCCAAGTAGTTTTGATCTGTGGTTAGTTGAACCTGTGGCTGTGGAACTCATGGATATGGATGCCAACTCCATCAGGATTTTCAAGAAGACTGTAACTCTTCTCAACACTATTAGCCCTTATAGTCCTCTTCCCAACTGATTGTCTGAAGGCCCACTGGCCACTTTATGTCTCTGTCCTCTCTGTGCAGATTACCCCAAATAAGGAAATACCACTTTCCCCTCTATTGACCACAGGAGAGAAAGAAAATCATAATAGAGAGGGTCCAATCTCCTACTGACACTGCAGATGTGATGAGCTCTGTTATCAGAGAGCTTGACTGCAGACCATTGTCCAACTCAACCTTCTCTTTTACCGCCATGTTGTCTTGTGCTAGGTCATTCTCAATTTAACCTAGCAGGAGTGCAGAAGCACAAGCAGCAGCCACAGTAGCCATGCACTGGTTTTAGGTTGGTAGAGAGTAGCAAGTTAGACTAATTCTCACAGACATACCTGTGCACATGCACGATCAGTTTAACAGGCAGCTGCAACTCCTTTAAAACAAACAGATGTCTCAGTCTCTGATCTGAGCTTCTCACATTCAAGGATAATCAATACTGGCAAAAGCATCATTTACAATGTCTTCAATTTCTCCTTTTTCCCCTTAAAAAAATACACTCAATTTCTTATTGGTGATTTCTGGAAACCTCCCAGGGAAGAGAAATCCTCTCTACATAAAGCATTATGGCAACAGTTATTTTTTTTTTCTGATTTCCATCAACTCCTATTCTCCTGTCTTGGGGATATATTATCCAGCTTGACAGCCTCTTTGTTTGTTTGATCCCCTTTCCTTTCCACTTCTTAAACCAAAGTGTCTCAATATTTCCATGAATTTTCATCACAAAAATCCCCTGAAACAGGACAGAACTATATGGGCTGGAGGTAGGTATGCACAGTAAGAAAAGATCAGCAGGAAAAACTGGGATTGCCTTCCATGCCAAGGCAGAAGGGAAGTGTTGGAGCACTGAGCAATTGCGGATTGATTCTATCCCTTCCTAATACAGGACTTCACTCAAATAGTGCTTTTTCAGAGAAGCCTTCCCTGACCGCTCTATGTGAAACTGCCCCATCCCCTCCTTTCTGGAGCACTGCCCAATCCTCAATACACTTTAATGTTTCTCCACAGTACTTTGGGCTGTTGTGCACAATTCACATTCTATTCATTTACTAGCTATTGTATATCTGTGCTAACAGCTTCTTGAAGTTTTGCCTCTCCTGTTCTACTATATTTGTAGCACCTCACACATGGACTGGCATACTGTATGTGCTTGGTAATTTTTCAATTGAAAAATCGGTGGATATTCCATCTTGTCTCAGCTGCCACATCCATGTCCAATCTTGGTCTTTCAGATGTCCCGTGGTATGTAGGACCTAAAGCCATGTTGAAATTCCAACAGAGAGCCCGACAGGGAACCCTGTTGCTTCTATGAAGACGGAGTGGCATTATATTGCCGAGTATAGAGAACACCATGTTGACAGTCTTGCTGTTGTCTAAATCAGGGAATTTTTCTTAGCAGTATTTAGGTAGGGCTATATTCCCAGTGCATGCCTCCTTCTCGGTGGCCATATCTCTTTACAATAAAGGGTTACAGATGACTGAATGACTTATTTGGGACAAATTTTCCTCAGGGACTTCAGTCACCAACAAAGTTGTACTTGTTGAGCATTACTCTAATCAGAAAGGCACACTTCATAACACAGTATATGTGAATGGTATCTTCCTAAATAGGGCACTGCACACATCATGGCTCAAGGTAGCTTCTCTGCCCAATACACCTTATATCAATGCAGCTCTTCTCATACCTGCCCAATCTCCACTGCCGTGGCATGACATTCGTCATTTTTCCGTAAGAACTTGGCATTGCCCATCCTACTTCCTGCCAGATCCCATCTCCACCTGAGTAAGTTTCTCCTCACCTACTCTATGAATCCTTGGATGTTTTTCACGCCCAAAAGAGAATAAGCCCCTTCCTGGTGTTCCTTCCTCATTTAAGAAATATTTTTATTCTCTCTAACCTGTTATCTTTCAAGTTGTAAACCCAAACAAAATAAAACAACAAGAACAAAATACTTACAACGCTCCATGGTACCCCCAAATTCCTTCATTCCAAATCCACATAATATTAGTGAAAACACACTAAAACCCTTAGGAAGGAAAGGGGAGATCAGCCATGGGGTGCAAATACTGAGAGGGCAGAAATCCAATTTCTTTTTCTCTTGAGAAGAAACTAACCATTTAATATATCGCTGTTCAATTCTAAGAGAGAGATGAACTTAAATCCTAGAGATATCCCTTTCCTCCTCTCAGCTCTAGATTATCTCGGCCCTTGATGAAAGGTCTGGTTGTTGCTAATGTATTTTCCCAATTTTCCACTCTGTGACACAGGTGCCTAGCACTCTTGACTTTCTGATGACCAAATGAACTTCAAAGAAGATGAAAGAGAGCATGTAAAGGTGACAGGAGACCACAAACAAGTCATAGTCGAAGAGAATGAGAGCCATGTTATGCCATTCCTACAGAGAGAGAGAGGAAAGAGGATTTGGAAACACACTTCCAGCTAAGTTACTTGCTATGGAGAAGAGAAAAAAAAGACTTAGGGAAGGGACATATAAACTGGACTTTCCCAAGTCTTTTTTTTTCTTCCAATAGACTTTCAATAGTTCCCATTTCACAAAACTGTTAGCACTTTCACAATTTCAATAAATATATCTGAGCCATCTGTGACCCAAGTATCTGGACCGTGATAAGGATTTTGCTATGGACTAAATACCCGGTCACTTCTTTCAGCTCTGACAGCCTTTTGGCTGGTACTTATTTCTACCTCAGCCATACCCTACAGCCAATTATCATTATATAAGGGAAGTGTAATGAAACAGAGGATGTTCTCACCTGGTGAACAAAGAAAACAGCTGCATCCCTTCGTGCTTGTCTTTAGGCAGCAGAGTAGGAATTCAGAGTTCTTTGAAGTGGGCAGTTTAGTACTGAACCCAGCTGTATAGTAAACTTGAGTATTTTGGTTCTGCTAGAGACCAGAAGACAAAAATAATATATTTCCAACTTGCCGAGTCCCTAGGCTGACTGGTCCTCTTCTCTTTGTGGGACAAGAGGCACCTATTCTGTCCTCCCAACCCCATTGCTGAACCTAACTTTCATCTTTGACCTTGGTGTCTACAAGAACCAAAGCAGGGGGAGAGAGCTAAATTAGGAGTTTGTAATTAACAGATACAAATTACTACATATAAAATAGATATATAACAAGGACCTACACATATCTGGAGTAGTGAGACTTTCTGTGTAGGGTGATCCTTAGATAGTGTGAAGGAGGAAAGGAGATACCATAAGTAGTAGACACAGGTTGTACGTGGGTAATAATGTTGAGAGACAGATAGAGAAATTTCCTTCTTTTGACCACAACCTAAATTTTTGCCAAGGAGTGAAGTGGGAGTGAAACTTGTGGCTCTCTGAGATGCAGGAATACCAAAACCCCTCGTTTTCTATAACCACTGATTTGGTTAAAGAGGGCTTACCTTTGCAGAGCATCAAGATTCTTGTTCCCACAGAAGAATGTAAAATTTATAACTTGCTTCCCATGTACTGTTCTAGTTCTATAGATGGTCTCCAACTACTGGCTATCTTCTTTCTCTCCCTCTGTGTGCAGGGTTAAGAATAGAAATCCAAAGGTGAATAAGAGAAAAAAAAGTCATATTTTATCATTATCAAGAGTTCTAAAGTGTAGTTCCTCCTTGCCCATCCATTTTTCACATAACTAAAAAATAAATGAATAAGCATACACATAATAAATCAATAAATAAGAGTTGAAAAGTATATATCAGACTGACAAAGCTTCGTCTAACTTAACCATGGTTAACCCTGAGTACTTTGGTGACTTCAAAGATGATTGAAGGAGAATCCAAGAAAGAGGAAATTTGGTTCTGCAGAGAGAAATACCAATGGGGAGACACAGGGGTATCATAACTTACCTCATGTTGTAGTCTCATATGCACAGTCCCCTTTTTAACCAACTTTTAAACTCCTCAAGAACATACATATGAAGATTTTCCTAGGGTGCCCTAATTCCCTGTCTTACTCCTTAGAAGGCACATTTGAGGGTCCCTTGATGTGGCCCAGTGCTGAAAAGATGGTGCCTTGGTTCAAGGAAAGATTCAGGTAGCCACACCTCCTCTGGGACCACCATGTATATTGTACCTGTTGTACATTACTTCATTCCAAGATGTGCCAATCATATTTTTACGCACATGAATGGTACTTCCTGGAATGGGGTACTGCACACAGAATGGTTGAAGGTGGCAATCTTATCCATACTCAAACACCCCTCACCATGCCATTTCAGTCAATACCCCAACACTCTCAGTCCATCATGGGTCAGAAGAATAGACCCAAAAGCATGGAAAACAATATTTACCTCCCCTCTACCTTTTACCCATCTCTGAATATATATCCCCTCCCCTACTATGCTTCTAATGGGACAAACTTTAGAACTGAGAGAGAATAAACTTTCCTCCCCCAACCTCTACCTCTGCGACTTAGAATATTTGTCTGCATTACTGTGCTGAGTTTCAATTTAATATAGTTGTCACATGAAAAGCTAGTTTGCATTCCCCAAAAGTGAGCTGCTAAGTAGAAAGGACCACTACACTCACCCATCACATCTAGATACCACAGGCCACATAAAGATCCAATTGGAAGAAAGCTGGACAGAACTCTCACCTTCTTCGCAACTTGAATTTTCCTTACACTAGCAAATGAGCCTGACTGGGGCATCCTCTGGTCGAGGACGGAGGACTGTAGTAGCAGAAGAAGCAGCCACGTACCTCATTTAGAAGAATAAGGCAGTTTCTCCCTCCTAGTCTTCCCTGTGCCCAACCCCAATCAGTTTACCAGGCTACTTAGACACTTTCACCACAGTACTTGGTCTTGGAACTGGATCATGGTCAAGGAAACATCGTTCAGCCAACAAAACTACTCAAAATATCTCAAATCCTTCTCTTGAATTTGTGGATCTCGATGAAAGAGACTAAAGGTATAATATACTCCACTGCAACATTTATATACACCACCTTCCCTTTCTATGTGCTTCTCTCATACCCCAAAGTTTTTCCCTGGATTGCTATTTCAGTCACCACAATGGACACCTAATACCTTACAATAAAACAAATATACCTATTTGTCAACCACCCGGCCACGTGCCATTTCTCCTTCTCTTCCTCTGTCTCCTCTTTCACAATAACTTCAAAGAAGTCATGGCCACAGCCGGACACATCAGGGGTAGTTGAACCTAAGAGCTCAGAGAAGTCCCAAACTCAACAATTCTCTACCTCTTTAGTACTCAAGGTCCAATTCAAAGGGAGAAACAACAGTAATTTGAACAAGAAATATATAATATAATAAGTTATTAACTAAACTAGGAGATTCAAGTAATGAGGGTTGGCTAGCATAAACTAAATCGAATTTTAAAGAATACAGTAATACCAGATATATAACACCAGATATATCATTATATAAAATTATATACAGTAGCCACTAACCATCAGGCAACATCTGATTTATCTCAGTGTAGGTGTCTGGTCAGTTTGTTGGTTGTCTTTTCTCATTCATGTTGCTATTTTCCTGGTTCTTGGTATGACAAGTGATTTTCTATTAAATATAAAATGGACATTTGGAATATTAATTATATAATGAGATGCCTTATCATATTTACTCTTTGTTGTTAAGCAAGCAGTCTCTCCGTTGAGGGGCAGGTAAGTATACAGGTTCAACTCCCCACCGTGCCCTGCCAACAATACACTAGCAAAAGAGGGACACTGCCTCACACTGCCTCTCTGAAGACATGTGGGTAGAAATACAGCTGCCCCACCTCAGCCCCACTGACATTATCCCAGAAAAAGTGGGGTATCAACCTGCATGGCCTAATTACCTCAATGTGGGAAGGTAAAATCAGCTTCCCATCAGGCCCCACTTTCACTAGACAGAAAGGAAGTAGATGCCAACTCACCCGCTTTACTGCTGTTTGGTCAGGGTGGACGCTCAGCTCCTCATTGGGCCCTGTCGCTCTAAGGAGAGAGGAGGAAAGAAGGGTTCCTTGGATAAATGACTAAATTTAGGGATGGGGCAGGGAAATTACAAGACAAGACTGCAGCATCTTATAGTACCAGAAAGTTATGAAGAGCTCAAAAAAACAAAGGATGGGGACATATCAAGGGGACACAGAAGCCAACCTGAAAGAGCTCCAAAAGGCCAAATCTGGAATAGTAGCAGCAACAGAATGAATATTGTAGTATTTGATTATAACCCCAAATTCAAAGTAAACATATAAAGGTCCATATTGATACAAATAAATAATTTAATAAATTAATTGAGAAGTTACAAACCTTTTTGTAGAATAATTTCAAATTATGTATATATGACATATATATATATATATATATAGTGTCCCTCCCAGAAGTGTCACTTAAGCTGCCTTTTCACCCTGTGCCCACAATCCTGGAGTATAGCCTTTACTTAGTAACTAACTTACAAATAATAAAGTATGAGAAGGGAAAATATATTAATTTTTCACTGGAGATATGTGACAAACACTAACATAACCAAGTGACAGAGGCTGACATCATCAGTGATGTCATGTATATGCCATGGACCCCCTGATGTGATATGATGGGCACTTCACCTCTGGTATTTTTTCTAAAACCCAATATCTTGACTCTAATCTTGAGGAAAAAAAGAAATTAAGTGGTATATTTTGAACTAACATTGGAAGACTCACTATTGTTTAAATACCAGTTTTCCCCAATTTTGTCTATAAATTCAAAAAATGTAAGTCAAATTTGCCAGCTGGTTGTTTTTTTTTTTTTGGTAATAATTTAGCAGTTGATTCATTTTTTGTTTCTTTTTTTAAACTATTTTATATTGGAGAATAGCCGATTACCATTGTTGTGATAGTTTCAGGTGCACGGCAAAGGGACTCAGCCATACATATGCATGTATCCATTCTCCCCCAAACTCCCCTCCCATCCAGGCTGCCACATAACATAGAGCAGAGTTCCCTGTGCTATACAGTAGGTCCTTCTTGGTTATCCATTTTAAATATAGCAGTGTGTACATGCTGATCCCAAACTCCCTAACAAACCCTTCCCGCCATGCTTCCCCCCTGGTAACCATAAGTTTGTTCCCTAAGTCTGTGAGTCTGTTTCTGTTATGTAAAGAAGTTCATTTGTACAATTTCTTTTTAGATTCTACATATAACGGATATCATACGATATTTCTCTTTCTCTGTCTGGCTTACTTCACTCAGTATGACAATCTCTAGGTCTATCCATGTTGCTGCAAATGGCATTATTTCATTCTTTTTACTGGCTGAGCAATATCCATCGTATATATGTACCACATCTTCTTTATCCCTTCCCCTGTCAAAGGACATTTAGGTTGCTTCCATGTATTGGCTATTGTAAAAAACAGTGCTGCAATGAACACTGGGGTGCATGTATTTTTTCAAATTATGGTTCTCCCCAAAGTGGGATTACTGGACCTTACGGTTTAAATCTTTTTGGGTTATTTGTAACATCTTTATTGGAGTATACTTGCTTTACAATGGTGTGTTAGTTTCTGCTGTATAACAAAGTGAATCAGCTATACATATACATATATTCCCATATCTCCTCCCTCTTGTGTCTCCCCCCCACCCTCCCTATCCCACCACTCTAGGTGGTCACAAAGTACTGAGCTGATCTCCCTGCGCTATGCAGCTGCTTCCCACTAGCTGTCTATTTTACATTTGGTAGTGTATATACATCAATGCCACTCTCTCACTTCATCCCAGCTTACCCTTCCCCCTCCCTGTGTCCTCAAGTCCATTCTCTAAGTCTGCATCTTTATTCCTGTCCTACCTCTAGGTTCTTCAGAAACATTTATTATTATTATTATTATTTTTAGATTCCATATACATGGGTTAGCATATGGTATTTATTTTTCTCTTTCTGACTTGCTTCACTGTAGAACAGTCTCTAGGTCCATCTACCTCACTACAAATAACTCAATTTTGTTTCTTTTTATGGCTGAGTAATATTCCATTGTATATATGTACCACATCTTCTTTATCCATTCATCTCTCGATGGACACTTAGGTTGCTTCCATGTCCTGGTTATTGTAAACAGAGCTGCAATGAACATTGTGGTACATGATTCTTTTCGAATTATGGTTGTCTCAGGGTATATGTCCAGTAGTGCAATTGCTGGGTCATATGGGAGTTCTATTTTTAGTTTTTTAAGGAACCTCCATACTGCTCTCCATAGCGGCTGTATCAATTTACAATCCCACTATAGTGCAAGAGGGTTCCCTTTTCTCCACACCCTCTCCAGCATTTACTGTTTGTAGATTTTTGGATGATGGCCATTGTGACTGGTGTGAGGTGACACCTCACTGTAGTTTTGATTTGTATTTCTCTAATGATTAGTGGCATTGAGCATCCTTTCATGTGTTTGTTGGCAATCTGTATATCTTCTTTGGAGAAATGTCGATTTAGGTCTTCTGCCCATTTCTGGATTGGGTTGTTTGTTTTTTTGATATTGAGCTGTATGAGCTGCTTGTAAATTTTGGAGATTAATCCTTTGTCAGTGGCTTCATTTGCAAATATTTTCTCCCATTCGGAGGGTTGTCTTTTCATCCTGTTTATGGTTTCCTTTGCTGTGCAAAAGCTTTGAAGTTTCATTAGGTCCCATTTGTTTATTTTTGTTTATATTTCCATTTCTCTAGGAGGTGGGTCAAAAAGGATCTTGCTGTGATTTATGTCATAGAGTGTTCTGCCTATGTTTTCTGCTAAGAGTTTTATAGTTTGTGGCCTTTCATTTAGGTCTTTAATCCATTTTGAGCTTGTTTTTGTATATGGTGTTAGGAAGTGTTCTTATTTCATTCTTTTACATGTAGCTGTACAGTTTTCTCAGCACCACTTATTGAAGATGCCTTTTCTCCATTGTATATTCTTGC
Organism: Aethalodelphis obliquidens; assembly: GCF_003676395.1. Classification (NCBI taxonomy): domain Eukaryota; kingdom Metazoa; phylum Chordata; class Mammalia; order Artiodactyla; family Delphinidae; genus Aethalodelphis; species Aethalodelphis obliquidens. The sequence continues at coordinate 876,538 of NW_020838054.1, forward strand.
CTCCTTTATCAAAAATAAGGTGAGCATATGTGTGTGGGTTTATCTCTGGGCTTTCTATCCTGTTCCATTGATCTATATGTCTGTTTTTGTGTCTGTACCATACTGTATTGATTACTGTAGCTGTGTAGTATAGCCTGTAGTCAGGGAGGCTGATTCATCCAGCTCTGTTTTTCTTTCTCAAGACTGCTTTGGCTATTTGGGGTCTTTTGTGTTTCCATACAAATTGTGAAATTCTTTGTTCCAGTTCTGTGAAAAATGCCAGTGGTAGTTTGATAGGGATTGCATTGAATCTGTAGATTGATTTGGCTAGTATAGTCATTTTCACAATGTTGATTCTTCCAATCCAAGAACATGGTATATCTCTCCATCTGTTTGTATCATCTTTAATTTCTTTCATCAGTGTCTTATAATTTTCTGCATACAGGTCTTTTGTCTCCTTAGGTAGGTTTATTCCTAAGTGTTTTATTCCTTTTGTTGCAATAGTAAATGGGATAGTTTCCTTAATTTCTCTTTCTTTCTCTTAATTTCTCTTTCCTTAATTTCTCTAATTTTGTATCCTGCTACTTTACCAAGTTCATTGATTAGCTCTAGTAGTTTTCTGGTAGCATCTTTAGGATTCTTTGTGTATAGTATCATGTCATCTGCAAACAGTGACAGCTTTACTTCTTCTTTTCCAATTTGGATTCCTTTTATTTCTTTTTCTTCTCTGTTTGCTAAGGCTAAAACTTCCAAAACTATGTTGAACAAGAGTGGTGAGAGTGGGCAACCTTGTCTTGTTCCTGATCTTAGTGGAAATGCTTTCAGTTTTTCACCATTGAGGATGATGTTGGCTGTGGGTTTGTCATATATGGCCTTTATTATGTTGAGGAAAGTTCCCTCTATGCCTACTTTCTGCAGGGTTTTTATCATAAATGGGTGTTGAATTTTGTCGAAAGCTTTTTCTGCATCTATTGAGATGATCACATAGCTTTTCTCCTTCAATTTGCTAATATGGTATATCGCATTGATTGATTTGCATATATTGAAGAATCTTTGTATCCTTGGGATAAATCCCACTTGATCACGGTGTGCCGTGTGTTCTCCCAGGGAAGTTGTCCTTGGATCATGGGACCCTGGCAGTGGCGGGCTGCACAGGCTCCCAGCCCCCACCAGCCCTGGCAAGTTGAGCAGACAAGCCTCTCGGGCTGGTGAGTGCCGGTCGGCACCGGTCCTCTGTGTGGGAATCTCTCTGCTTTGTCCTCCGCACCCCTGTTGCTGCACTCTCCTCTGTGGCTCTGAAGCTTCCCCCCTGTACCCCCCCCCCCCCGCCAGTGAAGGGGTTTCCTAGTGTGTGGAAAATTTTCCTCCTTCACAGCTCCCTCCCAAAGGTACAGGTCCTGTCCCTATTGTCTCTGTTTTTTTTCTTTTCTTTTGCCCTACCCAGGTACTTGGGGAGCTTCTTGCCTTTTGGGAGGTCTGAGGTCTTCTGCCAGCGTTCAGTAGGTGTTCTGTAGGAGTTGTTCCACGTGTAGATGTATTTCTGATGTATTTATGGGGAGGAAGGTGATCTCCATGTCTTACTCCTCCACCATCTTGAAGGTCTCTCCTAGCAGTTGATTCTTAAATTTCTATGAAAATCAATCCAACCTACATGAAAACAAAATATAACCAAAACAATCCTGAAAACATATATTTGTCAGTGTCACACTATTCAGTTTCAAGATTTACAATAAAGCTAAGTATTCAAGAAGAATACAGCAATTCATCAATGAAACATCATAAAACCGTTTAGCTATATTTCTATATATATTTAATTGTATGGCCAACTGCTTTTGACAAAGGTAGCAAGGCAACCTAAAGGTAAAAGTAAAGTCTTTTCAATAAATGTTCACGTAAATCTGCATATTCTTAGGTATAATATAAACCTTGTCTTCTTGGAATATCAGTCATACACCTAAACATTAAAGTAGAACAATGAAGCCTCAGAATGGAAGCATAGCAAATATGGTGACCTTGGGGTAGGTAAATGTTTCTTAGGGAGTACATAAAAGCACTAAATCTAAGATAAATTACTGATTAAAAATGTTCACCAAATTAAATTCTGTGCTCATGAAAAGATATTATTAGAAAATAAGTGGTTAGAGTGAAGATTATGAAAAAACATTTTTAGTCTATCCAGAATACATACAGCATTCTTACAACTCAAAAAAGAAGGTAAACACCTCAATAAAAATTAGCAACATATTTTCACCATTGCCTCATAAACATAAATCAATTGCCAACAATCACATGAAAAGATGCTCAAAACCATCAATTATCACAGAAATACATATTATAACCATAATTAGATACTGCTACATGTGCATTAGAAAACCTGAAGTTAAACAGACTGACAATGACCAAGTGTCAGTGAGATGTGAAGCAAGTGGAACTCCTGTGCATTGCCGGTAGGAGTTTAAGTGGTACAATTATATTAGAATATTATTTGGCAGTTTCTTTTAATGTTAAATATTCAACCACCCCATGACCCAGCAATTCAATTGCTAGCTATTTATCCCAGGGAAATTAGTAACAGTCAGAAATGAATATGGAAGATAGAATTCAAGTCACAAATAGTGATGGTTATCCACAATATGTAAATACATTTCAGAGTTCAACTGTACTTTAAAGTACCTCAGATTGAATTTTTCTTGATTTGGCAATATTTTTCAAGGCTTCTCATTCAAAGGTGGACAAAATGGGACATAACGCTGTACAATTACTCAGTAATTATTATTACCTAGTAACTATGATCAAAAGAGAGAGTCAAACTGTAAAAGAAAACATCTTCTGAAAGAGTGAAGGGGAAGAGAGGATGAAACAGAGAGAAGGTTGGCTGAGACTATCTGAAAGTTGCCTCTATTTCCTGAGCTTGTGCTTCTAATTTGCCTTCTAATACATGTTCTTACAGTCAGGCTTTTGGAAAAAAGTACTATTGAATTGCAAAATCATATCACAAATGTTTGAACAGGGTGATTACTGTACAATAATATTCCCTAAGGTTATAGACTTTTCTTATAAGCAAAATTTCTGAGAGTTCCACAGCTAGGTCTCTTGGAAGTTGCAGGGCTCAACCCACTAAGTTAAAAAATTTGTTTATCATTAGTGAATTCACTGTAACAAGTTTACCTGAAAAGCCTTTGAAAGGCATAAATAAAGAGAATGAAAGGGGGACATAATAGAAATGAACACGAATGCCGACATGCTTTGACCAGAAACTGTGACCAGTTTCACATAACAATGCCAATCATTGCATGCATTTTTCTATTTTTAATTTCTAATATTCTAAACAGATATCTCAACTACTTAAGCCTAATCAAAGTGAATTTTATTTTGTCTTTTATGTTTTTTGTATGATTATGACTTTGGAGAAGTGTTGTATCATCTAGTTGTGCACACTGCACTATATCATGGGCCAAGTAACTTTTTCTCTAATTCTTTCATTCAACAACCATTTAGTGAGCCACTAAGTGGCCACAGAACATCATGGCTACAGTAAAAGCTAAAGGGAATTCACAGTCCCTGACCAACCTACCACCATTTGATTCATAAGATTCTTATTCCCTAGCCTCTATAACCCTATCTGGTTCTTATTCTGATTCAAATAGCTTAGAGCCTCTTTTTGTTTACCCTCCAAATGACTCTACTTTCATTTAGTGTGAAATTACATGATGATAAACAGAAATTTATCTTTTTAAGTCTATGGTATGTCAGCGGTAATTGCGGAAGTATATTAGTAGACCAGCACCACCACTGAAATTATTGATAGAGATCAAGCCTTGGTTTGTCTCTGAAGATTAATGTTTCTCACACAGATATCATCATAATCACTCCAGAGGAAAGTAAAAAAATTACAAACTCCAGTTCAGAAATTACAAAAACAGGAATTTATTCTCCAAACCTGTCAATAACTTTTTATGAAAACTCATTCCATGGGAAGATTTCTGGAATAGAAAGACCCTGACTCTAGCTAACTCAAGGATCTCATGAATTTTCATTTTAGTTACAAATTAATGCCTGCTGGCAAAAAGTACTAATTCTTTAGCAAATTGTATATTAGTAATTGCAATTGCAACAGGGATGCTAATTTTCATTTGCTAAATGCTCTTTAGAAAAGCGCTTTTTGTAAATCAAGTCCTTTAACATTAATACCATCATATTTTCATCGTTTTTAAATTAAAGGTTGTTAAATTAATTCTGAATTCCTACATAAAACCCAAACCAAATACAAAAAGGAAAATAAAATTATCAAGGGAAGGTCTGTTTCATGTATATGTAGTTGTATGTCTTGGTGTGTATATAAATGTGTGTGCATACATGTATGAGAAGGTATATATGGGCATATGGCAATGAGGTGTGTGTGTGTGTGGAATATATTTAGATTTGACAATGGTTTCATAACGTATTTTTTCAAAGTGGTAATTAATTTATCATTGGGGTGTGTGAGATGATTTCAACTGGCATGTTGACAAGCAGTGTAGTCTAATAGCTATGTTGTATTTGAATGGGTATTAGAAAAAAACTAATTAATAAGTAAAACCTTTGGCTTCAGGGATATTATTTCTCAAAGAAACCAAATACAAAAAATGATTTGATATAAAAAGATAAGAAGTAAATAATAGTAGAGGTAAAATATGAAAATGGCAAAACTGTGAGTATGTCACATAGGCCCTGAAGTTTAGGATACAATGATTTAAATCATGTTGCAAAAAAATATAAATGGAACACAGAAATAAGTAGCTTTATATTTTATATTTGCGTTTAGCTACAAGAACAAGTTCCCTCCTTTGAGGCAGTAGTGAATGGATTATGACAAAAATAACCTTTTATAATGTAACTGACGTTATGTTTACACCTATGCTATTGTTAACAAGTGATTACAATGCTACACTGTGACCTTGAGAATAAAGAATCCCATGAACAATCTTCATCAGTTACACAGTAAAATATTATGAAAAACAGTAACTTCTCATAAGTGGGAAAAAGAAATAGCTGTGACGTTGCAGCTTCTTAAATCACTGAAATGTGTCATTTGATATCTCAATGGGAATGAAGATGTACATAACAAACTTTATTACATTAAATCACATGTCACTTTCCCTGGTGATGTATTTCCACACCTAATCTGAGGTCAGGAGGTTTCAAAGAACTCACTGAATCTGGATCACTAAGCTGGATTTTTTTTCCCCTAAATTGAAGTACAGTTAATTTACAGTGTTGTGCTAGTTTCAAGTGTATGGCAAAGTGATTCAGTTATACATACACAAAGACACACACAGACACACATATATATTTCAGATTATTTTCCGTCATAGGTTATCACAAGATATTGAGTATAGTTCCCTGTGCTATACAGGTCCTTGTTATTTACCTATTCTATATGTAGTAGTGTGTATATGTTAATCCCACACTCCTAATTTATCTCTCTCTCTCCCTCTCTGCTATCCCCTTTGGTAACCATAAGTTTGTTCTCTATGTCTGTGAGTCTATTTCTGTTTTGTAAGTAAGTTCATTTGTATCATTTTTTAGATTCCACACGTAAGTGATATCATATGATACTTGTCTTTGTCTGTTTGACTTACTTAATATGATAATCTCTAGGTCCATCCATGTTGCTGCAAATGGCATTATTTCATTCATTCTTTTTTATGGCTGAGTAGTATTCCATTGTAAATATATATATATATATATATATATATATATACACCACATCTTCTTATACATTCCTCTGTCAATGGACATTTAGGTTCTATGTCTTGGCTATTGTAAATAGTCTGCTATGAACATTGGGGTGCATGTATCTTTTTGAATTAGAGTTCTCTCCGGATATATGCTCAAGAGTGGGATTGCAGAATCATACGGTAACTCTATTTTTAGTTCTTAAAGGAACTTCCACACTGTTCTCCACAGTGGCTGCACCAATTTACATTCCCACCAACAGTGTAGGAGAGTTTCCTTTTCTCCACATCCTCTCCAGCAATTATTTGTAGATTTTTTGATGATGGCCATTCTGACTGGTGTGAGGTGATACCTCATTGTAGTTTTGATTTGCATTTCTCTAATAATTAGTGATGTTGAGCACTTTTTCATGTGCCTGTTGGCCATGGATTTTTGTATAATGAGCCAGAAATTATGTTGGGAATTGGTAAGGATGAAATGCATTTATACACGCAGAAGGACAAAACATGGCCTAGCATATTTGGCAATACCCAATACCCAGTTATATTATCCACAGGTAATACATAATGTAGACAGAGGATTTTGATAATTTCATTTGAAAATGGTCATGGTATAGGCTAAATCTTATTTCATGAGCTATACAACTCATTATGGCAATCTATTCCTTAGCCATGTACACAACTTTGGCTATAAACTCTTAGATCCATAAAAGACTAATACCACCAGGATTCCCTGGCTTCTAAAATCTGTGATTTATTTAGTAACAGAATTAGAATACCTTTTGGTCATTGATGACCTTAGTGAGAACTTTTTTAGGGTAAGGAGTAGAAGTTCCTTGCAGTATAATAAAGAGAAAAGAGAAAGGGAAGATATAGGACCAATGAGTGCAAAAACCTCCCAGAAGAGAAGAACAAAAGGTCTTTTGGTAGTAAGTGAAGGGAATACACAGAAGAATAGGTTTGGTCTGTTTGTAGTCACCACCTGTCATTGAAGAGAGCTCAGGACAAATTCTGCAATATCAAATAGCATGAGTTAAGGAATAGACTTTATTAGGGAGAAGAAAAAATTGCAAGAACTGAATCAACAAGAAATGATAAGTTACAAGTCCTCCATTATTCCATTATCACACAAAAACATAGGTCAGTGTCTGATCCTGTTGGACACACAGCATGAGTGAGGCTAAAATAGAACTCCCGTTGCTATCCCTTCTTCTTATAGGCACACATGAGAATGTGACCTTGTCCGATGGGTTACAAACAGACCCCTAGGCACAAGGCAGACTGTTTTCAGGTGCCAGCTTTATATAGGAGCTATATGGAACTACAGCTATCCAGAGTCCAAAGAACTTGGGCCCCTTGGGGTGATAGTTTCCGTTCCTCATTAAGCACTGAACTTGGATGCAGCCAGTCCAGCTGAGAGGAGAAGCCTGGAGTCACAGATAGTTTATTGTTCAGGCAACTCAGAATAAGCCAGTAGGTTTATTTTAAACTTATTAAATATTCCTTCCTTCCTTTCTTTCTTCCCTCCTTCCTTCCTTTCGTGTGTGTGTATGTGTTCCTGTTTGATTTCACTTTTGATTCATTCCTTGTTTGATTTCATTTTGATATATATACATAAAATATACCATTTATATGTTTGCTATATATTATATAATTATATAAATATATTTCCTTATATTCATTATATATTATATAATTGTGATCGCCTACTAATACTCTTTGCAACAAATCTCTTAATATACATCTCCTAATGATACATAGCCCATATGGCTCCACTGGCACATTCTACATTTTTTTTTTTTTTTTTTTGCAGTACGCGGGCCTCTCACTGTTGTGGCCTCTCCCGTTGCGGAGCACAGGCTCCGGATGCGCAGGCTCAGCGGACATGGCTCATAGGCCCAGCTGCTCCGCGGCATGTGGGATCCTCCCAGACGGGGCATGAACCCACGTCCCCTGCATTGGCAGGCGGACTCTCAACCACTGCGCCACCAGGGAAGCCAACATTCTACATTTTTTTTTTTTGAGCTTTTTATAATAGCTTTATTGAGATGTAATCATATAGCATAAAATTGTCTTTTAAATATACAGTTCAGTGATCTTTAGCATATTCACAGAGTTTTGTAACCATTACCACTATCTAATTTCAGAACATTTTCATGGCTCCCAAAAGAAACCCTATACCCATTAGTAGTCACTTCTCATCATTCTACATTTTTGAAGCCACCATATCCTAGTTCTAAAACCAGACATGTGCCTCAGAAGAAAAGTAAACTACAAACAATATTTCTCATAAACATCAAAACAAATATCTTTAAAAACAATTTTTTGGCAAACCAACCTAGCAATATATAAAAGGATAATACATTATAGCCCAATGGAATTTGTCCCATGAATGCACAGCTGCACAGCTGGTGTAATATTCAAATATTGACATAATTTACCTCATAAAAAAATGAGAAAATCTAGATAATCATTTTAATTAATGTAGAAAAGTATTTGCAAAAATCAGCCCCTATTCATGATAAATTCCTCAGCAAACTATGAATAGAAGGGAATATCATCCTGATAAAGGACAACTACAAAAAGCAAACAAAATAAACAACAGGCTTTTCAAAATAGTTACATTTAAAATAATCATCAAATCAAAGAATTTCATCAAATTCTTTGCCAGTAACATTTGTGTGGAAGGGATTCTTTCAACGGAAATATTTAATAGTTGTAGAATGTAAACCATATGAGGGCAGAGACTTGATTTAGTTCACTGCTGTATTCCTAGAGCCAACCACCACAATGCCTGCCAGAGAGTAGCAGTCAATAAATATCCATTAATGAAATAAGTTTTCTTTGTACTTAACTGTTGAATAAATTCAATAAAGCTAGAGATTTCTTATTAAAAATGTAAAACTTGATGTATTTGTCTGGTTTTGTTCCAGTACCATACTTTTGATTACTATAGCTTTGTAGTATAGTCTGAAGTCAGGGAGCATGATTCCTCCAGCTCCATTCTTCTTTCTCAAGACTGTTTTATCTATTTGGGGTCTTCTGTGTTTCAATTTTAATTTTAAAATTATTTGTTCTAGTTCTGTGAAAAATGTCATTGGTATTTCAATAGGGATTATATTGAATCTGTAGATTTCCTTGGGTAGTATGGTCATTTTATTCTTTTTGATGCAGTGGTAAACAGGACTGTTTTCTTAATTACTCTTAATTACTCTTTCTGATATTTCATTGTTGGTGTATTGAAATGCAACAGATTTCTGTATATTAGTTTTGTATCCTGCAACTTTACAGAATTCATTGAAGAGCTCTAGTAGTTTTCTGGTAGCATCTTTAGGATTTTCTAGGTATAGTATCAGGTCACCTGCAAATGGTGACAGTTTTACTAAACTAGTGTTCAAGAAGGAGAGAATAATGACCATCTTTTAAACTATGACCACTTATATTACATCAATAAATAAAATAATAAGGTAAAAGTGATGGAATAAATTGCATTTTTATTGCAACAAGAACAAATGAGAGGTATTATTTTTCCTTCTTCTGTGATAGGCTTAAGTACTATATTACATGTAAAGTGCCTATTATAGTGTTTGATACATAGTATAAACTCAATAAATTACAGTCACTAAGGACACACAGATAGCTTAAGAAAACCAGAGATGCAGAGTCAAAAGAAACGCAGCATGAGGAAATTCTTCGACAGCTAACCTCTAGAAGACTATATGGGTGTTATTCATACCACCCTGAACCCTTCTTCTCTGTCCCACATGCCAGTCTTACAGTCGATATCTCAATTAAAGAAGCATGTCCCCAATAACCTACCACTAACTCTACCTTGAAAGTCTATTGGTGTAGCTAATCCGATCATTTCTCAAAGTCACATGTTCTAACACCCAGGGTCCAAAACATCCCAATGATTTTCTTTCCTCTTGTACATTTACATATATACATGTGTATATATGTACATATATGTGTATATATATACATATACGTGTGTATATATGTACTATATATATTTATATACAAATATATAATTCTGAATCTACTTTGGAATATATATATAGTTTTTAATTATCAAAACCCATTAAAGAGGAGAGTTTTCTCTATTTTAGGAAAAAAGTGATTTTTTTTCCAAATAAAGATTTCATTTCATTCTCAGAGAGTGTAATCCATTCCATGGTATCCTATTTGATTTGTGATTTTCGAAAAAGTGACTTAAGGTTGTGAGGGGTTTTAGCTAAAATAAGATGGCTTAAGTATTCTGAAGTCCCTTCTGTATTGACTTAATGAGATTGTTCCATCAGTGCCTGCAGCAAATTAACACCAGGGAAGTGAGCAACTCATTTGAGCTTGTTTGAATAATTTACCACCACATTTTTAGGAGATTCAAGACAGCCCCTCGTTTTATGTTTGCACAATTATAAATGATTTCTTTAGAGTTTATGGAAAGTGTATTTCCCTCCTTGTAGAATTGCATATGATTTAAGAAAGATGCTTTTCACATGATGCCTACTTTCTCCTCCATTTCAATGTGCTGTTAAAAAGCTTCAGGGACACTGTTGTTACATGGGTGATGGTGTCTGATGGAATGACACCAACATACCCAGGTAAATGATCCAAGTTCATTTAATTTTACTACACAGAATGGAGAACCCAGAGGATCTAGTAGCCTATTTCCAGTCAGAATGAAACTATTTCCTTGTTTTGAAGTCCCTATGAGCGTCAGCAACTGCTAAAGTAATGCCTAATCCAAGGGGAGGTGGGGCAGGGACAACCTTATCTGGATCTTCTAAGAAAGATGATGATCTTTATACCACCTGTCCCCTCCTAACTAGAGATTCTGATTAGGCAAGTATTTATTGCAAAATGCCTCAGCATATTCCTGAGTGTCCACCAGGAATCAAAAGTCAAATATTCAATGTCATATTATACATACTATTATTGATGTGATTTTCAAGTGAGAAAACTGAAGCTCATGAAGCTAAGTAACTTATCCACCATTACATATCAGGTAATGAAGAGATTTAAAACCTGGTCTGGGGCTTCCCTGGTGGCACAGTGGTTGAGAGTCCGCCTGCCGATGCAGGGGACACGGGTTCGTGCCCAGGTCCGGGAAGATCCCACATGCCGCGGAGCGGCTGGGCCCGTGAGCCATGGCCACTGAGCCTGCGCGTCCGGAGCCTGTGCTCTGCAACGGGAGAGGCCACAACAGTGAGAGGCCCACGTACTGCAAAAAAAAAAAAAAAAAACCTGGTCTGCCTGGTCAAAATCCCATTGATTTGTACAGTACTGCTTATTTTCCCAAATGTGCTTATTTGGGCTACTACTAGTTAAAGTCAGAAATCTCAAAAGATTTTCTTCATAAACAGAGAATAACTGTTCAGATTGAATAAAGAAACAATAGGAATGTGCTTATGTTGTAGCTCCACTTGTGTATATTTTCATGAATTTTCCTGAGAAATTTGCATTAGGAAGTCATATATCCATTTTCCTGAACTTTTAGCATGATGCAAATCACAGAAAAAGTCTTCTTATTACAATGCTATATTTAGAATTTTAATTGATAACATATATTATATGACACCCATTCAACATTAAGCACTTCCACTGTAAATAGATATGAAGAATTCCCATAAAGTCTCTGTGTGCAAACCATTTCCACATCATCCACTAACCAAACTTGGGACTGTATGCTCCTTTGCTATTCAAACTTCCTAATTCTCTCCTCACCTCACTGGTACCTCAGACAATATGCTGACTTTGGTCTTCTCCATGAAACTGCCTCTTTTGTTTGCCAGAGATCCACTTCCTATGCCCTTTAGTCCTTCAATATACTTTCTGTGAATTCACTTCTACATTCAGTTGTGTAAGACAAAGTTTTTTGGTCATCCTTGAAATCTAATATTCCTGTTATTGTTATCTTTAACCTTCACAAGATCATCCACTTCTCTCAAACTCCACTGATTTATTTACTTTTTTGGCAAATATTTATTGAGTGCCTACAGCATGCAAGGTACTGGTGATAAAGCAAAGCTATACATATGACCGGGGATTCTTGAAATTGTTATCTATTTGGATTGCTTAATTATATGTCTCCCCTGCCAGACTGTAAGCTTTGGGAGGGCAGGGATCCTGTCTCCCCTACTCTGCCATCCTCTGTCTAACTAGATCTAGATTATACCATCATGGTCTGGACCTTCTCACCCACCTGCCTTGGCCCTAGAATTGTATACCAGTCTGTGTCTTCCTTTGGCTTGTCTCTACCTGCTTGTGGGTGAGGGCCAATTTCGTTAGCAGTTTTGTCAAGTTACAGATTTTACAAGTCTGTGCCTAGTAAGATTATTTTAAGATAATGTTTATACTCAATACCTGCCTGAAGTGGGTTCTCAAATTTGATCATGAAAATTTATTCATTGCAATTTATTCATTCCTTCATCAAATATTATTGAGTGTCTAGCATATGCCAAGCACTGTCCTGGAAGTTGATATAACTCAGATTTCAAGTCCACCATATCCCTCCCTTTGAAATGGAACAGTAGATGGACATAAAGGAGACTGTAAACAATGGTGCAAATGAGACTATTTCCTTCTCAGCAGCACAATACCATAAATTACCTCATGATATCCTGCTTCCTTTTATTATTGGAAATGAAATCAAAATCATTTCATATTCAAAACTCAGCAGATCATGTGCTGCAAAGCCCAGATGTTTATGATTTTGTTATCTGAAATTCATTTCTATTATAATTCGTTGAGAAAAATAGACTCATAGCCAGTGTCAGTGAATATATGCAGACAAGAAAATATACCGACAATGTAAATGGAGGGATTATTCTCTATTACTGCTCTAAATATTATTATTTGAATTTAGGTTATTTTCATCTGCAGTTTTCTTGTTTGATTATATATGTTATACAGATATATAGTAGCAAATGAATTATCTCTAGATGCCTGGCTTATAGCATATATCAGGTGGTAAACTTTATTTCCTCTAATTTTTAAAAAGAGATAAAGAGATTGTAAATCCTTTTCGAGGCATACCATGGGAATACTGTTGTAGATACATGCAAATCAGTTCAAAGCTGTATATAAAGCCTTATTTATCCTGCCAAGTTTCCCCAAATCAAACTTAAACACCCTTCAGAAGAGAGGAGAATATTAGAAAATTGAAGGAAAATTTGCTCAAAGCTGTTACAGTGCATTGCACATGATACAGTCTCATTAAATATTTGTTGATTTGATGAAATGAGAGGCAACTCAACATAACCAATGATATGGATCATATGCCATTATGTAGTACATATGTAAGCCAGTGAGAGAAGCCACAAAAATCTTAATTATAGTTGATTTTTCCCTTCAATTGAACAAAGTTAGAAAGTCAGGGTTTTTTTGTTTTTGTTGTTTTTGACAGAAAGCCTAAATAGAGTAATAAATTTACATAAAATTTAACAAAGAGCTTCAGATCAACAACAATCAAATCTCAGTGCATTGAAAGAGAATGGATTATAGCTGAGAATTAATCTGTACTTGGAAATGGGGAATGCTCATCTCATTCCTTGGAATTATATAGGAAGTTACAATGCACTACCTCTAATGAATGAGAAATTCTTAATAGCCCCAGGCATTTACACTTTTTATGTTCAGATATTTCCAACTGGATGTGTATCTGATGTCCTCTTTTACTTTAATAGATTTTATCCTTTGGTTAGTTGGTTGTCAGAAGAAATAATTTTCTATGAAGATAAAAATCTTTGTTTTGAATAATATTTTAGTTCCTTTTAATGCAATATGCCATTGACTTGATTGTCAAATATTTTTACTGATGAATACCAGTTCTGCTTCTTGCCCGAACTCCAGACTTCTATAACTTCAGTGATTTCTTTACTCACTGATTCATTTTCATCCACTTCTGAATCAAATATTTAAGGAGAACCTACCGTGTGCAAAGCCTTATTCTAGGCATTTCTACATGTAATCTTCCATGTCCCATGCCATCCCACAAAATATTTTATTGAATTTGATTCCCCAGTGGCATACATATGGGTCATGTTAATGTGACATTTCCAGGCACCTCCTGTTTATCACTACTTTATTTTTCTACCCCACTGCCTCAGTTATGGGGCCAACCGCATCTACAAGATAAAACTCTCCTGATTTTCTTCTTAACTGACTGTGGTGGAGAAAATCAAGGATGACCCCTACTTGTCACTTCCTTTGGTAGTCATGCCCTTTTGTGATGTCCTCGTTCTGAGTTTGGATGAGACCTATGACTTGATTCTGACCAAAGTAATATAGCAAAAGTGATGCTAGTCCACTTCTGGGATTACACTAAATAGAAAGGTGGCATCTGTGTAGTTACAATATCCTTTCACTTGCTAGCTTTGATGGGGTAAATGGCTATGTTGAGGAGTCCCATGTTTGAAGGAATTGAATTTGAATTCCAGCTAACAGCCATCAAGACAATGAGGCCCTCAGTCCAACAGTATTTATAGGAAACTGAATTTCACCAACAACCACAAGAGTTTGGAGGTAAATCCTTCCCCGGTAGAGCCTCAGATAATACCACAACCCCAGCTGACATCTTAATTTCAGCCTTGTGAAACCCTAAGGCAGAGGACCTAGATAAGCTATGCCCAGATTCCTGATTCACAGAAAACAGTGAGAGAAAAACTGTGTGCTATTTAAGGCACTAAATTTGTGGTGATACTGTCACACAATAGATAACTAATACCAGTGCTTCCATTTTAGTGTTCTTCATTGGTCTTACTTTTCTCCATCCTCTCTTGAAATATACATGTTCCAAAGTTATACACCTCACAAATCTAGTTTTCTCTTCCTAATATCTATGGGTGCTATTTATATAAAGCCATCATCTCTTGCCTTTACCTAATAGATTCCAATTTGATTCCGTAACAACATATCCCATTTTTGTCCAACCTCCACCCTGTTTTCAGAACTGTTATTTCAAAGATCAGATTATGTCATTTCCCATTATTAAAAAAGCATTTTCCTTCCCAAATCATTTTATGAGAGCAATATTACCCAATATCCAAACTAGATAAAGATAGTACCAAAAAAATAAAGGAAGGAAAAGAAAACTACATACCAGTATAGCTCATGTTCTTAGATTCAACAACTCTCTATAAAATATTAGCAAATAAAGTCCAGTAATGTATAAAAATAATTATGTACCATAACTGTGACCAAATGAATTTATTCCAGGTTTGCAAGTCTGGTTCAACATTTAAAAATTAATATAATCTATCATATCAATAAGCAAAAGAAGAAAAATTATATAATCATAGCAATTGATACAGAAAAAAACCTGAAGAAATCCAGCACACATTCATGACAAAGATTCTCTTTAAGGTAGAAGTAGAATTACCTCAACTTGATAAAGATCATCTACAAAATACTTATAGTAACTTAATGGTAAGACACTGGACTATTTCCTTTTAAAATTGGGAACACAGCAAACATGTCAGCCCTCACCACTTTTACTCAACATAACAATAAAAGTTTTAGCCAGTGAAATTATGCAAGAAAAATAAATAAAAGGCAAACAGATTGGAAAGGAAGAAATGAAACAATCTCTATTTGCAGGTGACAATTGTCAACATAGAAAATCCCAAGTAATCTACAAAAAAATAAAAACCTCCTAGAAGTAAAAACTGAGTTCAGCAGAGCTACAGGATATAAGATGAACACATAAAAACTAATTATATTTTTATATACCAACAATAGACATATGGAAACTGAAATTTTAAAAATGATATCATTTACAAGAATACTTAATAAAACATGTACAACATCCATATGCTAAAAATCACAAATGTTAATGAAATAAATAAAAGAAAACCTGAATAAATGGAGAGGCATACCATGTTTATGGATTGGAAGAAAACAGTAAGATATCATACGTCCCCAAAGTTATTTATAGCCTTAATGTAATCCTTTTCAAAGTCAAAGAAAGATTTTTTGAAGGTACACAGAAGCTTATTTGAAAATTTATGCAGAAATGCACAGGACTTCCAATAGCTAAAAAATCTTGATAAAAAAGAATAAACTAGGAAGAATCAGTCCATCATATATTAAAGCTTACCATATAGCTACAGTAATCAAAACAGTATGGTATTTACAGAGGAATAGATGTCTCAATGGAACAGGAATAGATGTCTCAATGGAACAGGACAGAGAACCCAGAAATAAACCCACAAAAAATTACCCAACTAATTTTAGGCAAAGTTGCAAAAGTAATTCAATTCATTTCAACAAATGGTGCTGGAGCAATTGGACATGCATTAACCAAAAAAAAAAAAAAAAAAAAAAAGACCTATGTGTCACACGTTTAACTTACAATGGATTAAAAGTATAATGTAAAACTATGAAACTTTGGGGGAAAAATAGTATATGAGAAATCTTTGGGATTTAGGGCAGAGCAAAGAGTTCATAGGCTTGACATCAAAAACAATCAAAAAAAGGAAAAAAAAGCCAAAAAATTTACCTTATATCTTTCCATCAAATTTTTAAAGAAATCAAATTTTGCTGTGAAAGCTCATTTGAAGATTAAAATACAAGCTATAAACTGGGAGAAAATATTTGCAAACTACATATTCAAAGTACTCATATATAGAATATATAAAGAACTCTCAAAATTCAACAGAAAAAAAAATTAGAAAATTTGATAAATACATGAACAGACATTTTACCAAAGAGGATACACAGATGTCAAATAAGCACATGAAGAAATAATCAGCATTATTAGCTGTAAGGGAACTGTAAATTAAAATAACAATGAGATATCACGACACACTTACCACAATGGCTTGAAAAAAATAGTGACAACATCAAATGCCAGCGAGGATATGGAGAAATCTGAGTCATTCGTACATTGCTTGTGGGAATATAAAATGGCAGAGCTACTCTGGAAAGCAGTTTGGCAGTTTCTTTTTTAAATAAACATGCAATTGCATTCTTGGGCATTTATACCAGAGAAATGAAACCATGTTTACACAAAAACATGTACATGTAGCAACTTTATTTGTGATAGCCAAAAACTGGAATCATTCCAAATGTCCTTCAACAGATGACTGGTTAAACAAACTGCAATACATCCATGCCATGGAGTACTACTCAGCAGTAGAAAGGACTAAACTACTGATAACACACGAAAACCTGGATGAATGTTCAGGGGAATTATGCTGAGTGAATAAAAATCAATCCCAAAAGGCTATGCACTAGATGACAGAAGACAGGTTAGTGGATGGGATTGTGAATTAGGGGTTAGGGGTTAGGTTTAGGCATGGGACGAGAGAGGGTGGTATTTAAAGGTTATAAGAGGGCAACAAAAGGGATCCTTATGATGCAGGAACTATTCAGCGTTTTGATTGTAGTAGTGGATATATGAACCTATCAGGTAACAAAATTGGAGAGAACTTCACACACACACACACACACACACACACGTGCACTGAAAACAGAAAATCTAAATAAGATCAGTATCAGGGACTTCCCTGGTGGTGCAGTGGTTAAGAATCCACCTGCCAGTGCAGGGGACATGGGTTCGAGCCCTGGTCCGAGAAGATCCCACATGCCGCGGAGCAACTAAGCCCATTTGCCACAACTACTGAGCCTGTGCTCCAGAGCCTGTGAGCCACAACTACTGAGCCCGTGTGCCACAACTACTGAAGCCCGTGTGCCTAGAGCCCATGCTCTGCAACAAGAGAAGCCACCGCAATGAGAAGCCCGCACACCTCAATGAAGAGTAGCCCCTGCTCGACACAATTAGAGAAAGCCCGCGCACAACAATGAAGACCCAATACAGCCAAAAATAAATAAATTAATTAGTTAAAAAAAATAAGATCTGTACCAATATCAATTTCCTGGTTGTTTTACTGTACTATAGTTTTGCAAAATGTCAGCACATGGGAAAACCAAGCAAAGTATACAGGAATCTCTCTGTCTTATTTCCTACAACTCCACATGAATCTACAATTATCTCAATAAAGAGTTCATTTTATTTTTTTAACATCTTTATTGGAGTATAATTGCTTTACAATGGTGTGCTAGTTTCTGCTTAAGCATTCATTTTAAAAAAACACTTTAGTGGTTCTTCATGCTCATAAGACTGGGAATAGCGGAAGTAGTGTTCTTGCTGCAGACACAAAATTTTGAGTGATACAAAATTTCATAAGATACCCTGTGTTGAAGATTCATTACATCATGGACACAGTTAAGTGTTATGGTATTCATTACATCATGGACACAATTAAGCGCTATGGTATTGCAGAGGCAGATAAATCATATCAAATAGAAGAGGTAAAGCCATAGTATACTGAACTATAATGGTGGTTGATCTCAGTAATCTGCAATACGCATTTCTGTATTTCTTTTTAACTTGATTTTTAGAAAATAAATTTTGGTTTACATTACATTTACTTAGAATTTAATTCATTTTAATCTACAAATGAAAATAAAATTCTTCATGAACTAGAAACGACTTGTTAATGAACAGCAGCAAAAGGAAACAAAAGAGAAGTGCATTAGAGTTTTGGCAAGCCCCTCTTGTTATAGTGTTTGAATATGAAGCCTTTGGTCTCAGCTTCCTTGTTCACAGCTGGAGCGTTTCTCTGCACTATCATGAGCTGAGCAGGGCTTGTCTGATCAGGTTTTGTTCTACAATCCCAAGATAGTTTTGTAGGCTTTGGAACAAATCTACAAAGAGGAAACACATACTCTAGATTTACTGTACATGACAGTGAAATCATCTGATCCATTTCATATGACTGGCCTTTAAGGCTGCTAATTCAAAGTCAAAGTTGGAAGATAATCATTCTTGGGAGCGTACAGAGGCCCACATTTGCAGAAGTACTCCCAAAGGACTGATGTTATTAGTTTGACCACCACTCTTTTTTTTTTTTTACATCTTTATTGGAGTATAATTGCTTTACAATGGTGTGTTGTTTTCTGCTTTATGACAAAGTGAATCAGTTATATATATACACATGTTCCCATATCTCTTCCCTCTTGTGTCTCCCTCCCTCCCACCCTCCCTATCCCACCCCTCCAGGCGGTCACAAAGCACCGAGCTGATCTCCCTGTGCTATGCGGCTGCTTCCCACTAGCTATCTACCTTACGTTTGGTAGTGTATATATGTCCATGCCTCTCTCTCGCTTTGTCACAGCTTACCCTTCCCCCACCCCATATGCTCAAGTCCATTCTCTAGTAGGTCTGTGTCTTTATTCCTGTCTTACCCCAACGTTCTTCAAGACATTTTTTTCTTAAATTCCATATATATGTGTTAGCATATGGTATTTGTCTTTCTCTTTCTGACTTACTTCACTCTGTATGACAGACTCTAGGTCTATCCACCTCATTACAAATAGCTCAATTTTGTTTCTTTTTATGGCTGAGTAATATTCCATTGTATATATGTGCCACATCTTCTTTATCCATTCATCCAATGATGGACACTTAGGTTGCTTCCATCTCCTGGCTATTGTAAATAGAGCTGCAATGAACATTTTGGTACATGACTCTTTTTGAATTATGGTTTTCTCAGGGTATATGCCCAGGACTGGGATTGCTGGGTCATATGGTAGTTCTATTTGTAGTTTTTTAAGGAACCTCCATACTGTTCTCCATAGTGGCTGTACCAATTCACATTCCCACCAGCAGTGCAAGAGGGTTCCCTTTTCTCCACACCCTCTCCAGCATTTATTGTTTCTATTTTTTGATGATGGCCACTCTGACTGGTGTGAGATGATATCTCACTGTAGTTTTGATTTGCATTTCTCTAATGATTAGTGATGTTGAGCATTCTTTCATGTGTTTGTTGGCAGTCTGTATATCTTCTTTGGAGAAATGTCGATTTAGGTCTTCTGCCCATTTTTGAATTGGGTTGTTTGTTTTTTTGTTATTGAGCTGTATGAGCTGCTTATAAATTTTGCAGATTAATCCTTTGTCAGTTGCTTCATTTGCAAATATTTTCTCCCACTCTGAGGGTTGTCTTTTGGTCTTGTTTATGGTTTCCTTTGCTGTGCAAAAGCTTTGAAGTTTCATTAGGTCCCATTTGTTTATTTTTGTTTATATTTCCATTTCTCTAGGAGGTGGGTCAAAAAGGATCTTGCTGTGATTTATGTCATAGAGTGTTCTGCCTATGTTTTCCTCTAAGAGTTTGATAGTTTCTGGCCTTACATTTAGGTCTTTAATCCATTTTGAGCTTATTTTTGTGTATGGTGTTAGGGAGTGATCTAATCTCATACTTTTACATGTACCTGTCCAGTTTTCCCAGCACCACTTATTGAAGAGGCTGTCCTTTCTACACTGTACATTCCTGCCTCCTTTATCAAAAATAAGGTGACCATATGTGCGTGGGTTTACCTCTGGTCTTTCCATCCTGTTCCATTGATCTATCTTTCTGTTTTTGTGCCAGTACCATACTGTCTTGATTACTGTAGCTTTGTAGTATAGTCTGAAGTCAGGGAGCCTGATTCCTCCAGCTCTGTTTTTCGTTCTCAAGATTGCTTTGGCTATTCGGGGTCTTTTGTGTTTCCATACAAATTGTGAAATTTTTTGTGCTAGTTCTGTGAAAAATGCCAGTGGTAGAAGTTAAAGGGAAGAAAGTATTTGCAGGAGAAGAAAGCGATCACCTGTAACAAATGCTGTTCATATCAACATCAAATAAATTGTACCTACAGGCTAACTTATGCTCACTTTGTACCAACTTGTGATCTCTCATTAGTCCATCCCTGTCAATATACAGATGAAGAAACTGATTGATTCCCCAGATTGGGGAAGTACCTGTTTCAAAGTCTCAGAGCTGGTTAGAGGCAGGCCTAGTGTTAACACTCAAGTCATCTCTCACCCAATCTAGTGTTTTTGCTTTTGTTTCACTAACACTCAGCATTCAATCATCCAGGTTTCCTCTCTGAGAAGTCTTGAATTATATATTAATGAACTGACATTTCCAAAACTGTAAAATCCTTAGTAAATATTAAGCATTATGTTTAGATTTAACACAGTTCATTTACATCTAGGGAGGGCTCTCATAAAAAGCCCTCCTTAAGAACTCAAGTAGAAAGATCCTAGATCATCTGGAATCTCATACCACCAGATACCCAGAAGACCAGCGTGCAGTGAATTACAATAATCAATTCTAAAAATAAGGGAAAAAAGCACTAATTAACTGCATCACATCTTTTTTGAGCAGGGGATGTCATCTGGTAATACTGTAAAGATGGTGAAAGCATGTCTTAGTGTCAGCTATAAGATAGTTATCAACCTACAGATAAAAAGAGGATAGTGCTCCAACATGGATTTTGAAACTCAGAGATGGAAGAAAGAATTAGTGAAAAACATTGCCTCTAATGAAACCCTTCCAGACACTGCAAGGATTAATCAATAATGTTTCACAAAGAGAAAGACTTGAAAATCTCCTTAGGCCCATTTGGAATACTTGGCTCCTCTGCCAATGTAATTAGCCTTTTCAATTGAATGTGAATTTACTTTTGCAGAGTCATATATTTCTTTACCTTGGTTGTCTTAACTCAATTCACATACCCCTCTGAGCTTCAAGATTTTTTTTTTCAATTTGGAAAAAAAAAGTCAACAATGTAGAAAGTACAGAGACTGCTATAGCAAACATCTATTTATCCATGGCCTTGAATGTGACAGGTATTATTTTGCTGTACCATGTCACATTTTAAAAATATAAGCAAATAAACTTTTCTGATCATTTTTGTCCCTAGAATTTCCTCCTCAATCCTATTCTCCTACCTTAGCCCCTCCCCAGAGGGAACAATGAATTTTGTGTTTATCCTACCAATCCATATTTTATAAATATATATTTATTTCCAAAAATACTACATATTGCTGTTATATGTTTTTAAATTACATAAATGGTATCCATACTATCTATATCTTCCTATAAATTATTTTGCTCCATATTATATTTTGGAAATCTATCATGTTCATTATTTTTAACTGCTACATAATATTGTACTTCATGAATATACCAAACTTTATTTTGGTATTTTTCTATTGATGGACACTTGTTTCTAATCTTTATCTAGCACAAACTGTGCTGCATTGACTTGATGTATGTCTCTCTGCACTCATACAGGAGAGTTTCCCTAGGAATTATATCTAGAAGTGGAATTGCTGGGGTTTAGTGTATGCATATATTCAGATTTTCTAGCTATTTCTGAATTGCATTCTGCAAAATGGTTGGCCTAATTTACACACTCATCAGAAGTATATACTTGTCATTGCCAGACTTTATAGTTCTTGCCAGTGTGAAGAGCTTGAAATGGTATTTCACTGATGTTTTTATTTACATTCCCCTGATTACTACAGAGGTGTAGCATTTTTTCATATATTTATTTGTCATTCAATTTTTTCTACTGTGAATTGCCTATTTATATTTATTGCCTATTTTCCTCCTGGATTATTCATACTCTTTTTATTCACTTGTAGAATGTCTTCATATATTTTGGTTTCTAATCCTTTCTCCATTGTTCATGTTGGAAATATCCCCTCCTAATCTGTCCTTTGTCTTTTAAATTTTTCATGGTATCTTTTTTTTTGGGTCACAGGAATGTTTTAATCTTGATGTCATTTTCATTTTAAATAAATGTTTTAAAAATAAATCTTTTAAAAGAAATCCTATTTCCCCACAAGATCATGCAAATGTTTTCTGACACAGTTTAAACATGTTTAATTTTTTTTTGGTTCACAATTAGGTCTTTAATTCGTTTGGAATTTACTGTTGTATATGGTGTGAAGTAAGGACCGAATTTTAGGGTTTGTTTTTCAATTATCTGGTAACTAATTGTCCAAACACCACACATTAAATAGTCCATCCTTTGCCTACTAATCTCTAATACCATCTCTGATACATACCAAGTTTCCTTGCATGAGTTATTGATGCATTCACTTTTGTAAACTGTAAAATTGCAATATTAATACATTTATCTGCTTTATTATAGGGGATTCCTAGAAAATCTGTCTCTATGGGCCAGAGTGAGAAACTGAAATGTTTCAGTACAATCCTTTGGAATTTTTTTTCTATATTCACCCTCTGGTTTCAAGACAACTGTCAAGTTCATAAAAAACTGCATTGTAGAATGATGAGAAATAATTCAAGGTAGGTGGCAATAGGAAATGGTAATTGTACTGTGTGGAGGCCAGGGCCACTCATACAAGGGATAATCAATACCTAGATTATAAACCAAACATAGGTCACTGACCAGCAGTGTAACTTTGAGTAAGGTATTTAGTATTTCAGAGCACAGTTCTGTCACTTATTAAATGGTCATTATAATACTTCCAAGGCACAATGTTTATGAGAAATTAATGAGACATGTATGAAAAATTCTGATCATAGTGCCTCGCACATAACAAGAGTTTACTAATTATTAAGTTTCCCCACTCAAAAAAGATGAACACTTACAGTTGCATTTAACAATTAATTCTGTTCACTCGGTTTCATAACTCTCTCTCCATTATTTTGGCAATGTCCATTATCCCACTTGCAAAGCAAGTTGTAATACATAAGAATTATAGGAACTGTAAGAAAGGAGTAGACTCATCAAATGCTGTCCACAGCAGCATTGTTGGAAGAGAAATGTGTGTAAATGCAGCTTTTCAAAGTCAGCATTGACTCTTCACCCTCAGGAGGTACAAGAGAATGCTAGGTTAGCAATAGTTCTCAAACTTTACGATGCATCAAAGTCCCCTGAAGGGCTTGTTAAACACAGATGCTGGGTCACACCCCCAAAGTTTCTGGTTCTGTAGGGCTAGGTGGAGATATAGGAATTTGCATCTCAATAACAAGTTCTAGGAGATGCTGGTGCTGCTAGTCCAGGGAAACACACCCTGAGATCCACTGCTCTATAGTGTCACTACATGTGTGTTATTGCCATTAAACACTTCCTGGTATTGTTCTCTTTGAAATATGATGCCTTGGAGAAAATGTAGTTATAATTTTCCAAGCAATGACCATTCATATCAATCTAGAGAAGATTTCAGAAGAACATATTACACAATAATTATGCTATTTCAAGTAATTTTGTGATGCTGTTTGTAGAAAGTAACTATTTAAAACTGTGGAGCAGATAAACTGTTGAGTTTCCAACTGTGTAGAAAATGTAAATTCTTGTAACACTGTATTTGTCCAATTCATTTGGTCAAAGAAACCACAATGACAATTCAATGTGCTGTATGTTCTACTCATAGCAATCTTAATAATATGAATCCAATGGAATCATACAAAGCAAAACAACTGGATTAGAAAAATGCCCACTGGGAATAGTTTTAGATAATGGAAAACAAAAGAAAATCTGCTTCTGGTAAAACATAAAATGCACAGATCTAATTAGTCCAAGAGACAGCTTGGGCATATTAGCAAACCAAATCCAACAATATATTAAAAGGATCATACACCATGATCAAGTGAAATTTATCCCAGAGATGCAAGGATTTTCAATATTTACAAATCAATCAATGGGATACACCAAGTTAAAAAATTAAAGAATAAAAACCATATTACCATCTCAATAGATGCAGAAAAAGCTTTTGACAAAATTCAACATCCATTTATGATGAAAACTATCCAGAAAGTGGGTATAGAGGGAACATACCTCAGCATAATAAAGGCCATATACGATAAGCCCATAGTTAACATCATACTCAAGGGTGACAAGCTGAAAGCATTTCCTCTAAGATCAGGAACAAGACAAGGATGCCCATTCTAGCCACTTTTATTCAACATAGTATTGGAAGTCCTAGCCACAGCAATCAGAGAAGAAAAAGAAATAAAAGGAATGCAACTTGGAAAGAAAAAAGTAGAACTGTCACTGTTTGCAGGCGACATGATACTAAATGTAGGAAATCCTAAAGACACCACCAAAAAACTATTAGAGCTCAGCAGTGAATTAAGTAAAGTTGCAGGATAGAAAATTAATATAGGAAATCTGTTGCATTTCTATACACTAACAATGAAGTATCAGAATGAGAAATTAAGGAAACAACCCCATTTACCATCACATCGAAAAGAATAAGGGGCTCCCCTGGTGGCGCAGTGGTTGGGAGTCCACCTGCCAATGCAGGGGACATGGGTTCGTGCCCTGGTCCGGGAAGATCCCATGTGCCACGGAGCGGCTGGGCCCGTGAGCCATGGCCGCTGAGCCTGCACGTCCGGAGCTTGTGCTCCGCAATGGGAGAGGTCACAACAGTGAGAGGCCCATGTATCGCAAAAAAAAAAAAAAAAAAAAAAAAAAAAGGAATAAAACAGCTAGGAATAAACATAACTAAGGAGGTAAAAACTTATACTTGGAAAACTATAAGAGACTGATGAAAGAAATTGAACATGACACAGACAAATGGAAAGATATACCATGTTCATGTATTAGAAGAATTAATACTGTTAAAATGTCCATACTACCCAAGGAAATCTACAGATTCAAAGCAATCCCTATCAAATTACCAATGACATTTTTCACAGAACTAGAACAAATAAACCTAAGACTTAAATGGAAACACAAAAAAACCCAAACAGCCAAAACAATCTTGAGAAAGAAGAACGAAGCCAGAGGAATCAGGCTCCCTGACTTCAGACTATAATACAAAGCTATAGTAATCAAAACAGTATGGTACAGGCACAGAAACAGACAGGTCAATGGAACAAAATAGAGAGCCCAGAAATAAACCCACACACTTACGGTCAATTAATCTATGACAAAGGGGGCAAGAATATACAATGGGGAAAAGATAATTTCTTTAATATGGTTCTGGGAAAACAGAATAGCTACATGTAAAAGAACGAGATTAGAACATTTCCTCACACTATATACAAAAATAAATTCAAACTGGATTAAAGACCTAAATGTAAGACTGGAAATCATAAAAATCCTAGAAGAAAACATAGGCAGAACACTCATCATAAAGCATAGCAATATTTTGTTAGCTCTGTTTCATAAGGCAAAGGAAACAAATGCAAAAATAAACAAATAGGACCTAATTAAACGTAAAAGCTTTTGCACATCAAAGGAAACCAGTGACAAAAGGACAACGTACTGAATGGGAGAAAATATTTGCAAAATATATGACTGATAAGAGGTTAATATCAAAAATAAATAAACAGCTCATACAACTCAACATCAAAAAAACAAACAACTGCAGAAAATATTTGCAAATGAAGCAACTGACAAAGGATTAATCTCCAAAATTTACAAGCAGCTCATGCAGCTCAATATCAAAAAAACAAACAACCCAATCCAAAAATGGGCAGAAGACCTAAACAGACATTTCTCCAAAGAAGATATACAGACTGCCAACAAACACATGAAAGGATGCTCAACATCACTAATCATTAGAGAAATGCAAATCAAAACTACAATGAGATATCATCTCACACTGGTCAGAATGGCCATCATCAAACAATCTACAAGCAATAAATGCTGGAGAGGGTGTGGAGAAAAGGGAACCCTCTTGCACTGTTGGTAGGAATGTAAGTTGATACAGCCACTGTGCAGAACAGTATGGAGGTTCCTTAAAAAACTAAAAATAGAACTACCATACAATCCAGCAACCCCACTACTGGGCATATACCCTGAGAATACCATAATTCAAAAAGAGTCATGTACCACAATGTTTACTGCAGCTCTATTTACAATAGCCAGGACATGAAAGCAACCTAAGTGTCCATCAACAGATGAATGGATAAAGAAGATGTGGCACATATATACAATGGAATATTACTCAGCCATAAAAAGAAACGAAATTGAGTTATTTGTAGTGAGGTGGATGGACCTAGAGTTTGTCATACAGAGTGAAGTAAGTCAAAAAGAGAAAAGTAAATACCATATGCTAACACATATATATGGAATCTAAAAAAAAAAAATGGTCATGAAGAACCTAGGGGCAAGACGGGAATAAAGACACAGACCTACTAGAGAATGGACTTGAGGACATGGGGAGGGCTATGGGTAAGTTGGGACAAAGTGAGAGAGTGGCATGGGTGTATATACACTACCAAATGTAAAATAGATAGCTAGTGGGAAGCAGCCGCATAGCACAGGGAGATCAGCTCGGTGCTTTGTGACCACTTAGAGGGGTGGGACAGGGAGGGTGGGAGGGAGGGAGACGCAAGAGGGAAAAGATATGGGGATATATTTATATGTATAATTGATTCACTTTGTTATAAAGCAAAACCTAACACACCATTGTAAAGCAATTATACTCCAATAAAGATGTTAAAATAATAATAATTAAAAAAACAAACCAAAAAAACAGCCAATTAACAAATGGGCAGAAGACCTGAATAGACATTTTTCCAAAGAAGACATACAGATGGCTAACAGTCATATGAAAAGATGCTTAGGGCTCTTCCGGGAAGATGGCGGAAGAGTAAGACGCGGAGATCACCTTCCTCCCCACAGATACACCAGAAATACATCTACGCGTGGAACAACTCCTACGGAGCACCTACTGAACGCTGGCAGAAGACCTCAGACCTCCCAAAAGGCAAGGAACCCCCCACGTACCTGGTTAGGGCAAAAGAAAAAACTAAACAGAGACAAAAGGATAGGGACGGGTCCTGCACCAGCGGGAGAGAGGTGTGAAGGAGGAAAAGTGTCCACACACTAGGAAGCCCCTTCGCGGGTGGAGACTTCAGGAGGCGGAGTGGGGGAGCTTGGGAGCCGCGGAGGAGAGCACAGCAACAGGTGTGCGAAGGGCAAAGTGGACAGATTCCAGCGCAGAGGATCGGGCCGACCGGCACTCACCAGCCGAGAGGCTTGTCTGCTCGCCCGCCGGGGCGGGCGGGACTAGGAGCTGAGGCTCCAGCTTTTGTCGGAGCGCCGGGAGAGGACTGAGGTTGGTGGCGTGAACACAGCCTGCAGGGCGTTGGTGCACCGCGGCTGGCCGGGAGAGAGTCTGGGGAAAGGTCTGGACCTGCCGAAGAGGCAGGAGACTTTTGCGTCCCTCTTTGTTTCCTGGTGCGCGAGGAGAGGGGATTGAGAACGCTGCTTGAGAGAGCTCCGGGGACGGGCGCGCGCGGCGACTGAAGGTGCGGAGCCCAGAGACGAACATGGGACGCTGGGGCCGCTGCTGCCGCCACCGGGAGGCCTGTGTGCAGGCACGGGTCACTGGCCACGCACCCTTCCGGGGAGCCTGTGCAGCCCGCCACTGCCAGGGTCCCGGGATCCGGGGGCGGCTCTCCCGGGAGAACGCATGGCGCGCCTCAGGCTGCAACGTCACGCCGGCCTCTGCTGCTGCAGGCCCGCCCCACACTCCGTGACCCTCCCTACCCCCCCCCCCC
>NW_020838054.1:904652-905677 GCF_003676395.1 Aethalodelphis obliquidens
CCCCCCCCCCCCCCCGGCCTGAGTGAGCCAGAGCCTCCGAATCAGTGGCTCCTTTAACCCCGTCCTGTCTGAGCAAAGAACAGACGCGCTCCGGCAACCTACACGCACAGGCGGGGCCAAATCCAAAGCTGAGCCCCTGGGAACTGTGAGAACAAAGAAGAGAAAGGGAAATCTCTCCCAGCGGCCTCAGAAGCAGCGGATTAAAGCTCCACAATCAACTTGATATACCCTGCATCTGTGGAATACATGAATAGACAACGAATCATCCCAAATTAAGGAGCCCTGTGGATGAAAGGCTCTTGGTGCTGCAGCCAGGAGTCAGTGCTGTGCCTCTGAGGTGGGAGAGCCAACTTCAGGACACTGGTCCACAAGAGGCCTCCCAGCTGCACATAATATCAAACAGCAAAAATCTCCGAGAGATCTCCATCTCAACGCCAGCACCCAGCTTCACTCAACGACCAGCAAGCTACAGTGCTGGACATCCTATACCAAACAACTAGCAAGACAGGAACACAACCCCACCCATTAGCAGAGAGGCTGCCCAAAATCATAATAAGTTTACAGACACCCCAAAACACACCACCAGACGTGGACCTGCCCACCAGAAAGACAAGATCCAGCCTCATCCACCAGAACACAGGCACTAGTACCCTCCACCAGGAAGCCTACACAACCCACTGAACCAACCTTAGCCACTGGGGACAGACACAAAGAACAACAGGAACTACGAACCTTCAGCCTGCAAAAAAGGAGACCCCAAACACAGTAAGATAAGCAAAATGAAAAGACAGAAAAACACACAGCAGATGAAGGAGCAAGATAAAAACCCACCAGACCCAACAAATGAAGAGGAAATAGGCAGTCTACCTGAAAAAGAATTCAGAATAATGATAGTAAGGTTGATCCGAAATCTTGGAGATAAAAGGGCCAATAGAATGGACAAAATGCAAGAATCAGTTAACAAGGACCTAGAAGAACTAAAGATGAAACAAGCAACGATGAACAACACAATAAATGAAATTAAA
>NW_020838054.1:935677-990745 GCF_003676395.1 Aethalodelphis obliquidens
ACCCATTTATGATAAAAACCCTGCAGAAAGTAGGCATAGAGGGAACTTTCCTCAACATAATAAAGGCCATATATGACAAGCCCACAGCAAACATCATCCTCAATGATGAAAAACTGAAAGCATTTCACGAAGATCCGGAACAAGACAAGGGTGCCCACTCTCACCACTCTTATTCAACATAGTTTTGGAAGTTTTAGCCACAGCAATCAGAGAAGAAAAGGAAATAAAAGGAATCCAAATCAGAAAAGAAGAAGTAAAGCTGTCACTGTTTGCAGATGACATGATCCTATACATAGAGAATCCTAAAGATGCTACCAGAAAACTACTAGAGCTAATCAATGAATTTGGTAAAGTGGCAGGATACAAAATTAATGCACAGAAATCTCTGGCATTCCTATATACTAATGATGAAAAATCTGAAATTGAAATCAAGAAAACACTCCCATTTACCATTGCAACAAAAAGAATAAAATATCTAGGAATAAACCTACCTAAGGAGACAAAAGACCTGTACGCAGAAACTTATAAGAAACTGATGAAAGAAATTAAAGATGGTACAAATAGATGGAGAGATATACCATGTTCTTGGATTGGAAGAATCAACATTGTGAAAATGACTCTACTACCCAAAGCAATCTATAGATTCAATGCAATCCCTATCAAACTACCACTGGCATTTTTCACAGAACTAGAACAAAAAATTTTGCAATTTGTATGGAAACACAAAAGACCCCGAATAGCCAAAGCAATCGTGAGAACAAAAAAAGGAACTGGAGGAATCATGCTCCCTGACTTCAGACTATACTACAAAGCTACAGTTATCAAGACGGTATGGTACTGGCACAAAAACAGAAAGATAGATCAATGGAACAGGATAGAAAGCCCAGAGATAAACCCATGCACATATGGACACCTTATCTTTGATAAAGGTGGCAGGAATGTACAGTGGAGAAAGGACAGCCTCTTCAATAAGTGGTGCTGGGAAAACTGGACAGGTACATGTAAAAGTATGAGATAAGATCACTCCCTAACACCGTACACAAAAATAAGCTCAAAATGGATTAAAGACCTAAATGTAAGCCAGAAACTATCAAACTCTTAGAGGAAAACATAGGCAGAACACTCTATGACATAAATCACAGCAAGATCCTTTCTGACCCACCTCCTAGAGTAATGGAAATAAAAACAAAAATAAACAAATGGGACCTAATGAAACTTCAAAGCTTTTGCACAGCAAAGGAAACCATAAACAAGACCAAAAGACAACCCTCAGAATGGGAGAAAATATTTGCAAATGAAGCAACTGACAAAGGATTAATCTCCAAAATGTACAAGCAGCTCATGCAGCTCAATAACAAAAAAACAAACAACCCAATCCAAAAATGGGCAGAAGACCTAAATAGACATTTCTCCAAAGAAGATATACAGACTGCCAACAAACACATGAAAGAATGCTCAACATCATTAATCATTAGAGAAATGCAAATCAAAACTACAATGAGATATCATCTCACACCAGTCAGAATGGCCATCATCAAAAAATCTAGAAACAATAAATGCTGGAGAGGGTGTGGAGAAAAGGGAACCCTCTTGCACTGCTGGTGGGAATGTGAATTGGTTCAGCCACTATGGAGAACAGTATGGAGGTTCCTTAAAAAACTACAAATAGAACTACCATATGACCCAGCAATCCCACTACTAGGCATATACCCTGAGAAAACCAAAATTCAAAAAGAGTCATGTACCAAAATGTTCATTGCAGCTCTATTGACAATAGCCCGGAGATGGAAACAACCTAAGTGTCCATCATCGGATGAATGGATAAAGAAGATGTGGAATATCAATGGAATATTACTCGGCCATAAAAAGAAACGAAATGGAGCTATTTGTAATGAGGTGGATAGACCTAGAGTCTGTCATACAGAGTGAAGTAAGTCAGAAAGAAAAAGACAAATACCGTATGCTAACACATATATATGGAATTTAAGAAAAAAAATGTCATGAAGAACCTAGGGGTAAGGCAGGAATAAAGACGCAGGCCTCCTAGAGAACGGACTTGAGGTTATGGGGAGGGGGAAGGGTGAGCTGTGACAGGGCGAGAGAGAGTCATGGACACATACACACTAACAAACGTAGTAAGGTAGATAGCTAGTGGGAAGCAGCCGCATGGCACAGGGATATTGGCTCGGTGCTTTGTGACAGCCTGGAGGGGTGGGATAGGGAGGGAGGGAGGGAGGGAGACGCAAGAGGGAAGACATATGGAAACATATGTTTATGTATGACTGATTCACTTTGTTATAAAGCAGAAACTAACACACCATTGTAAAGCAATTATACCCCAATAAAGATGTTAAAAAAAAAAGAAATATTAAAAAAAAAAGATATCAGAAATACCAGAAGAGCTTGCTAAAGATTTTACAAGAGAGAACAATAAGCCTCAGTGCCTTCAAATCTCTAATACTTGCTCCAAACGATAATATGTTTAAAAAACCATATCAACTATAAGCCATAAAGAAAAAAATACAGCTTACTAGAAAAAAATTAAGGATGTCTATATGCCAGAAAGATGATGAACACATTTCTCAAAAGACAAATGGGAATCTGGGTACCATTTCAGACAGATCCATTTGACAAACAAAAGGTAATTTTACATAATACAGTATGACCTTCACACAATTAAAGAGTAATTACTTTATACAGATAGAGAAATTAAGGACAAAGAGGCCCAAGGAAAGGGACATGAATAAGGACATCAGAGGAAAGAAACACCAATGGCTTACTGGCATGTATAAATATGTATTAGTCTTAATGAAATGCTTATTTAAACAAGATGAGGATTATTCAACACAATAAGCATAGATGATGATGTGAAAGTTGACATTTAGTGCTTCCCAGTAGCAGTATTCTCACGGGTGCCTATTTGTTTATTCATGTGATCATTCACTCACTCGTCCAAGCATTTACTGAGCCGTTGTTACATGTCCACTGCCTGAATAGAGAGCAAAGCCTCCCACTTTCTGTTCACTAAAATCTCACATTATAATAATAAAAGTAAAGGTGTGAAAGATCAGAATCAACTGTGATTAAAAATTTCCGAGCTGGGGGAAGTCTCAAATGTTTCAGTTCTACTCCCCAGAAGTACAAATGTAGGGGGATTTCCCCTCCACTCACTAGGGGTCCAGAGACCTATACATCTTTCTAATTCTTGCAGATGTTCTGGGACTTCGCAGTGAAGGTTCAGCCTAGGGCCATCAGATGGACACCTGGAAAAGTTTTTAGGCTCAGGCAACTGTCCAACTAGATTAGTCAGCGGAGGAGGTACTGACTGCTGACCAAGGGTGGTCCTCATCAGAATTATGGTGGGTGAAGGGGAAGAGATGGAAATCATTATGCCAGGCAACAAGAAACCAAAGGAGAAGGAGAGAAAAAGCAAAGATAGAGGATCTGAATAATAGAATTAATAAGCACAAACTGGTATAGAGAAAACTTACCCTCCACAAGTAGAGGATACACATTATTTTCAGCACTCAAGGAATAGTCTCCAAAGTTTACCATGTACAAGTTTACAAAGAAAGTCTCAGAAAACTTTCATGAGTTAATATCCTACAGACTGTGTTGTTTGACTATAATAAAATTAGGTCTTTTAAAGGATAGCTTAAACACCTAACATGCTTAGAAACTAAAATCATACTACCTAATAATCCTTGGATGAAAGGAGAAATAATAAAAATGAGATACTCCTAATATGAATTAGCAGGAGAAGATTTGTGACTTGTAGCTAACACAGAACTCTGTGAGAAAATTGCTGCTCTGAATACGTTTATCAGAATTCAAAAAAGTATATTGAAGACAAATAAGCTTTGTGTTCAATTTAACAAGCTAGAATGAAGGGCAACAGACTAAATGTGAAAGAAACCATAAAGGAGGAAATAGATATAAACAAACAAATGAGGAAATACAGACCAAAAACAAAGAATAATTATAAAATCAAGAAATGATTACTTTAAAAGATTTACAAGAGAAACCATGGGAGACATCAGGGAAAAAAAAGAGCCAAGACTAAAGCAAAATATGAATGAGAAAAGTAAAAATACTATAGCAATTTAAAAAGTAACGAAATAATATTATGAATTCGTGTATGCCAATAAGCTTGAAGCCCAAGAAGAATAAGCATACTGCTGGGGGAAATAATATAAATGGCTAAATTTTGCAGAGAAAAACCTGAAAAGGCCAATTGTTTGGGAGACTCTCACTTGTTCTAGTTTAACTTTTTATTTTATTTTACTTTATTTTTGGCAGCGCTGTGTGGCATGTAGGATCTTAGTTCCCCAACCAGGGACTGAACCCGTGCCCCCTGCAGTGGAAGCATGGAGTCCTAACCACTGGACAACCAGGGAATTCTCTCTGGTCTAACTTTTAAACACATTTAGCCTCACTCGCTTCTCGCCAGGAAGAGACAGGGATTTCTTTGGTAAAACTGTAAGCAGCAGTGGGGCATGCTTCACCCAGCCCCTTCGGATCCACTCACTTTTCACAGGATCAACCTACCAGCTGAATGATGAATTCTGATCTGCCACGTGGTAAGGAGTGGAGTAAGTTCAGGGGTGAATTATTAGCAAGTCTGCTTGGCTAGAGATCTAAAGTCACAACTTGCAGTCAGCTTTATCTATGTCTCTCTGATGCATACGTATCTACCAATAGGTTCCAAACTCGGAAAGGGAAGAAATGGGTATTATTAATTAGCCCATCTCACAAATCCAAATGCCTGTAACTATTACAGAAATAAAACAGTCATCAGACTCACCCTTGTCCACTGCTCCACATACAGGAAAGCCCTAGATCTATATAGCTTTAGAGATATATTGTACAAAATGTTCAAGGAACAGATAATTCCACCTCTCACACAAGCTGTTTCAGAAGATAAAAAATGAGAGAAACCTTACCAACCCGTCTTATAAGGCTCGTGTAAACCTTGGTTTCATAGCTGAGATAGAACGGATCATACAATGAAATTTAAAGGCTATCTCCCTTATGAACATAGATACAAAACTGGAAAATAATATATGATCATAGGATAATGCATCATAATCAAGTAAGATTTGTCTTAGGAAGAGAAGACTGATTTAAGATAGGAAAATACGTCTGTGTGATCCCCCACCCTAAGAAGATAAGGAAAACATTTAATTTAAATAATCATCTCAATGGGGAGATCAAAAGCATTTGGTAAAGACACATGATTTTTTACAAAGTGCTTTCCAAAACCTAAGAATACCAGGAAACTTCTTTAACATGATGTAGTCTCTGTAGCAAATAAAACAAAATAAAACCCAGAAAACCTTCTCCTAATTACTATAACACATTAGGCACATAAATTTCAGGATATCCATGTCTGATATTGTCTCTACATTCAACCTAGTACTAGAGGCCATGATCAATGAAATACTACCCCTTCAAAATAAAAGGTATATGATAAAGATATCACCACATACCACATGGTGCAGGAACTCTATGTGGAGGATAACACAAGTATTGAACATTACCCAAAGCATATCAAAGTTCACTAACAAAGAATTAGTATCCATAAAATACAAAGGAATGGTAAAACCAACATGAAAAAGAGAAGAAATCCAATACAATGAGAAACATTATTAACCAAGAAACAATTTAAAGAATAGAAAATCTAAATAGCTGAATCACTAGTAATCACAGAAGTGAAAGGAGATTACACTATTTACCAATCAGAGTTTTTTAAAATTAAAAGTCGTGTAATACTAAGTGTCTTTGTTATCACTTGCTGTGTAAAAACTTACCCCAAAACTTAGTGGCTTGAAACAACAGAATCTATTATCTCAGAGTTTCTATGGATCAAGAATATGGGTGCAGCTTAGCTAGTCCTCTGGCTCTGCATATCTTCTAAGGCAACCTCATCTCAAGTCTCAGTTGGGAAGGATCTGCTTCCCTAATTGGGTGTTGGTAGCACGTAGCTCCTTGTGGGTCGTTGCACTAAAAAGCTCAGGTCCTCAGGAGCTGTTCCTTGATATGTGAGTCTCTTCACTGAGCACCACACAATATGCTTTCATCAGAATGAGAAAACAAGGGGGCAAGAGAGACCGTCAGCAACAAAGTTCTAGCAAGAGGAAACTTAATCATGTTGATCACATCCTATGACTTTTGCTGGCTTCTATTGATTCAACTCATTAGAAGCAGGACACTAGGTACAGCCCACACTCAAGGAGAGTGGATTACACAAGCATGTGAACATCAGGAGGCTGGGATTATTGGGAGTCATATCAGAAGCTGCTTCCACACTGTGTATTGATGAGTATGCAGGGAAACAAGTAATAATAGAATTCTATTGGGAAAATAGACTGGTACTGTCACTCTGGAGAGCAACCTGGCAGTATTTAGAAAAAAATATTGCTTATAGACAATGTTTCTGTCCCTCCAAAATCCATATGCTGAAACCCTAGCCCTCTAGATGTGATGGTATTTGGAGGTGGGGCTTTCAGGAGAAAACTAAAGTTGGATTAGGTCATGAGGATGGGGGCCTTATGATGGGATTAATGCCCTTAGAAAAAGAGGAAGACACAGGAGATGGCTGTCTCTCTCTTTGTGTGTACACACTGAGCTAGGCCATGTGAGGACATAAGCAGGAAGAGGGCCCTCACCAGAACCCAACCATGCTGGCATCCTAATCTTGGCCTTTCAGCCACCAGAACTGTGAGGAGTAAATGTTTGTTGCTTAAGCCACCAGTCTATGGTATTCTGTTCTAGCAGCTCAAACGGACTAAGGATATCTATGACCTAGAAATTCTATTCCTGAGCGTATATTACAGAAAAATATATGCAGAAGTCCATAGGGAGACATGAATGAGAATGCTCCTCATAGCAATGTTTCTGGCAGTGGAGTGGAGAGCCAACATAGATGTCCCTCAAAAGAGGAAGGA
The DNA here is from genome assembly GCF_003676395.1 of Aethalodelphis obliquidens. Taxonomy (NCBI): domain Eukaryota; kingdom Metazoa; phylum Chordata; class Mammalia; order Artiodactyla; family Delphinidae; genus Aethalodelphis; species Aethalodelphis obliquidens. The sequence goes on from NW_020838054.1 coordinate 942,625, forward strand.
ATGGACAAGTTATACTTGGGATATTCGTTCTAATGGAATATGATGCAGCGTTAGAAGCAATTAGCTAGAGATACATATAGCTACATAAGTTGAACTTAAAAGCATAAGGTAAGAAACAGAACGAGGTCTATGGCACAATGTACCATATTCACACACACACACATTTCATAAGGCTATATGTTTCGCAAGAGTACAAACATATACGAGGGCATGATTCAAACACATCCGAGTAGGTGCCTAATTGTGGGAAGGAAATGAGTGTCGGACTCTAGGATGAAAGAAAAATAGAAATACTGTAGGAGAAAGAACCTTGTCAAACTCAATGATGACAATATGGCCAGAGTCCGAGAATAGAATAAAAGAAAAAATAAAAGCAACCTTCATGAGTGGGCAGTTAATTCTAATCCCTGCCTTTAAGTCGCAGAGCGGGCAGAAGATAATTTAATCAAAATCAGCAGGCTTTAATGCCAGATGCTCTAGGTAGGGAGATGTTTATTCATGGGAGCTGTCTTTTTGTTAGTTTGTAAGATGATTCATATCTCCACCAATATTTAAATTCAGCCATACAGCTTTTGGAGGGATTTTAAGGAAGATATCCAAAACACTAGCTGATAACTAAGGGTGGGAGATCTCAGAATAAACCACTGAGTAGGGGTGGCCTTGGAGAATAGCTTGGAGGAAAGGTTTGTTCTCTACCATGTGCACCACCACAACTGAACATAGGGATATGAGGAGGGTGGCAGTTCGGCTTGGGAAGACTCTTCTCTCTAACTGAGCCAACCTGGCCTCATCATCATCCCCCCCCAACCCCGCCTCATCATCATACCCCCCCACCCCGCCCCAGGTGTCAGGAATGGTTCTTTGAAATGTCTGAGCTACACCAACAGACGTGTCACAAGGGCTGCTTTGTGATGGCTAAGTCCCTCCTTAGCCACCATTGGCTGAGGGTACGGACCCTTCATCGTCCTGGGGAGCTGTATATATAGCGTGGTCAGTAGGCCCGGAGTAGACCACTGGTAGGCTTCAATACAGCTGAGGTGTGCCAAAGACTACGAGAGCCTGATACAGACATGGATCGAAAACCCTCGAAAGCCAAAAGGAGGAGGGTGGCTGAGGCTCCCTATAACCTCAGACCTAGACATGGTGGCCACGTAAGATGACCCTACCCAAGCTGTTTTCTTCATGGATTCCCTCTCCCCCAAGAATCCTACCCTCTCCCTGCCTGGCACAAACCCCCTCCTCAGCCCTGACCCCTTCTCATGAAGTCTCCCTTTCCATCAATAGCCCATCTTCTTCTCCCTAATCCAATGTCCTTTTGACCTCACTCTGTTGTCCTTCCAGGTGCTGAAGACAGCCAGGACCGTGACGAAACCCCGTCAAAGGAGTCTGAATAAAAAAGCCTCTAAGAAAGCTGTCAACCCCACAAAACAGCAGAAGAAAGCTACAAGACAAAGACTCTCCAGCTGTTCTCACAGGCTGGATGAGACACTAAATCAACATCAGAATAATGCAGAGCAGAACCAAGAAGCCGCGCAGAACCAAGTGCCATGCGGCAACACCCCTCCAAGCGAAGAGCTGGTGAGCCAGTAAAGCTCAGGGGGAGGCCAGAGACCTCAGAAATATCTGCCAAGTCTGAGGTCTGAGAAATGGCCAACTGTGTAGACACGGAATTTTACAACATCACGGTACACGGATGCTAATTAAATAAAAATCAACTTGTGAAAATTTCTGTGTGTTTCTGCGAGTTCTCTCATGGTGGGAGCAGGGAAGGAAGGGAAGAGGCAGGTGTGTGAGGAGGGAGGGACATTGAGTCCTGCAAGGTTGCAGGGGACACTGGCAGAATCACAGTTAACCAGACAGTGGGGATAAGGAATGGGTCAGGACTGAGTGCTGAAGATAAATTTCCTACTTAACACTTGAACCCACAGGCAAGGTGGAAAGGGGCTTGGCGTTTCTGTCTTTGGGGTAGGGGGCTGGACGAGGGGCACGACAAAGTGTACATTGCCAGAACCTATGTGGTTTGAGGTGTGTAGGTGGCAGTATCATCCCAAGAAATAGACAAATCACTTCCAGGCCACCTACGTCATAGAAGTGTTTGCTACATCTCACCCTACGATGCCAGCGACTAAAGGTCCTCCAGAGGGCCAAAAATCTCACCCTACTAAAAGTTATTGAAAGCACCCTGAGGACTCAAATAATGGTGGATGGAAGCCACAAACTCAACACTGATCAGCCCACTTTCTAAAGAAACTTAAGGTGGAGCAGTGGCTCCCCAAGGGCAGGGAAGTAAGAGCTGTCTGCTCTCAGTACAGGCAACTGTCTACAAAGAATTCTAAAACAACATCATCTCCCCTCCAAACATCTTTTATCTCTATTCCTTCCAAAGTTGTTGTTGTTTTTTCTCTGAAGAGACGATCCTTTTAAGTGGTTTTATTGAAGTATAATTGACATATAATAAATTGCACATGCTTAAAGTGACCGCTGAATGAGTTTGGTCATATGTGTACACTTGTTAAACCATTACCACAATTATAAGTGTGAAAATACCCATCACCCCCATAAGTCTCCCCTTACCCCCTGACAATTGCTTCCTCTTGTCCCTCTCTGCACCCCCATCCTCAGATAACCACTGATTTGCTTCCTGTCTCCATAGATTACATGTTCTAGCATTTTATATAAATGGAATCAGTATGTACTCATTTTTATCCAGCTTCTGTTACTCAGCATAGAGAGGCAATGTTCTTGTGTACATCAATATTACATTTCTTTTTAATATTATGATTGTTATTTTGTTGAGAGTTTAGTAGCATTTAAATGATGCCACAAACTTGCTTTAATTTTATTTAAAAATTAAGATCATCGTCAAGCCATGTGCAGTCATAAGAAATAGAAAGATACCTTATACCCTTAAATGTTGCATATAATGCAACATTTAATAATCTCCCACTACATAATTTTCTCTTTACATCCCATTTTAACCCCCAGTATCTACCTCATGGGTTTCACTGAAGTATATGTGTCATATACAAAGAAAGAGAGAGAGAAAGAGGGAGGAAAGGAGAAAGAGGGAGAGGGAGAGGAAGGTGGGGGTCGGCGGGGGAGGGAGAGAAATTCCACTATAATGCCCTGAATGGGGTGTTTATTTTCCTATAAACATTAGAACACACTATGCACATCATTATGCAGCTCATTTACTCTTCAGATCACTCCATGGACATCCACGCCAAGATGTAGATATATCACTGGATAGATACATAGATTTATGGATATAGACAGCAGATTTTAAAATTTAGCCTCTGTAAACCACAATGTCTTGTGGGAAGAGCTAGTTTTTGTAAAATGGAATCGATTTTTCAATGGGAGATTCAAATTTCTCTAACAGCATTTTATGTGTTCATTTATTTTCCTACTGTACACGTCATTAAAACTCTAGCTATAAATATATATTAAAAAAACTCTAGGTAATGCCATATTTTAAAAATGCACGTAGGACAGAGCCTTCATATACTCTGCTTTCTGCTATTGCCAATCTTCTCAGCAGGCTCCTTTTTTATGGTAAATCTAGAAGATTTTTGTTAAGACTTCACGTGGCAACTAACTAAAAGTTGCGCAGGTTTGCAAATACCAGTTGTGTTGACTGGAGATTTGACTTATAAAAAGTGAAAATAAAATGAAATATCCAATATTTGGGGGGGAAAAGATAAAAGCTGTGACCACTGGTGAGAATAGGAGAGTAATAATATAATAATAGCCCAATAAGATAATGAGGAATTATGATATATACATTGTAAGCAGGGGTCCTAGAATCTGGGAGACTGGATCTAAGTCTCAGCTCTGTCAGTTACATATTAGTGTGAATTTGGGCAGGTTACTGGACTTCTCGGAGATTCACTGTTCTGATCTATAAAATACTGGGTCAGTAAACATTTTCTGTAAGGGGTCAGGTAGTAAATACTTTAGGCTTTGTAGGCTATATAGGTTTCTGTTGTGTATGTAAGTAAAAGTGTACAGCTATGTTCCAACAAAGTTTTACTTGTAAAAATAAGCAGCTGTGGTCTATATTTACCCCCACATGGACACTGGTTTTCTGGACCCTAAATCACAGTGACTATATATATATATATTTGTTTTTTTCAATAACTGCCATCGAGAAAGAACTCAAGCAAGAATGTAAAATATCCCAACATATTAAATACCCATAAAAGAGATTTTAAAGTGAAGGATTACTATAAGCCACGCTAAGATAATAGGTTTGAAAAATGCAGTCTGATCGATTTCCTTAAGATTATAAAATACCAATTTTCACATATTAAATTTCAAAAAAAGGAAAGAAAAGCAGAATAACCGACCCAACTATAAAATTATTAAATGTATTCTATAAATCTCATTTGGTCCTTATTAAAAATATAATAAAGGAGATTTCATTCTAAAGGTTGTTTATAACGGAAAGGCAAAGCTCTGACAATCTGGCCCATCAATACAACCCCCAAATGATTTAATAGTGATGCAAATAAGATAAAATGTGGAAGTACAATATTACAGAAAACATTTGATTTTTAAAAATATATTTTAAAAATTATTTGTCAGCCCTGGATTTATATTTAGAAAGATAGATTTCTCATATCCTGAAATTGCTTTATCAGGGGGAGAGCATATATATATTTTTTTTACCAGTAATAAGAAATATTAATCAGGTCATTACTGACAGTCCAGTCCTATATTGACTATTTCTTGGTACTCCATGCAAAAAGGATAATTTACTCATTAATATGTTACTATTAGAAGTTCTTCTGGGCTTGAAAAGTTAGTTCAGGTTCCAGAAAGACCTAATTGTAAATACTGAGTTACGTAAAGATCAACATCTAAACATTTAAAAATATTCCTCCTTTGTTTTAAGGTTTTTGCTGTTTTTATGTGGATTCTGAGGCTGCAGCAGAAAATTACGGCACCATCAATTAGCTATGCTTTCATATATGCATTATGGTGGTTGTAGAAATGTCATTTCCCTACCTATTTTTAGCATGAAAGACAGACACTAACAAAAAACTATTAAAACTTGTGAAAAATGTCATAAAAGACATGTATATAAGACAAAAGGTACTTAAAGATATCAGAGGGGGGACCTTGAAGATGGCGGAAGAGTAAGACGTGGAGATCACCTTCCTCCCCACAGATACACCAGAAATACATCTACACGTGGAACAACTCCTACAGAACACCTACTGAAGGCTGGCAGAAGACCTCAGACCTCCCAAAAGGCAAGAAACTCCCCACGTACCTGGGTAGGGCAAAAGAAAAAAAGAAAAAACAGAGACAAAAGAATAGGGAAGGCACCTGCACCAGTGGGAGGGAGCTGTGAAGGAGGAAAAGTTTCCACACACTAGGAAGCCCCTTCGCGGGCAGAGACTGCGGGAGGCGGAGGGGGGAGCTTCGAAGCCGCGGAGGAGAGCACAGCCACAGGGGTGCGGAGGGCAAAGCGGGGAGATTCTCGCACAGAGGATCGGTGCCGACCGGCACTCACCAGCCCGAGAGGCTTGTCTGCTCACCCGCCGGGGCGGGTGGGGCTGGGAGCTGAGGCTCTGAGGCTCGGGTTTCGGTTTTGGACGGAGCGCAGGGAGAGGACTGGGGTTGGCGGCTTGAACATAGCCTGAAGGGGTTAGTGCACCACGGCTAGCCGGGAGGGAGTCCGGGGAAAAGTCTGCACCTGCCGAAGAGGCAAGAGACTTTTTCTTCCCTCTTTGTTTCCTGGTGCGTGAGGAGAGGGGTTTAAGAGCACTGCTTAAAGGAGCTCCAGAGACGGGCGCGAGCCGCGGCTAAAAGCGCGGACCCCAGAGACGGGCGGGCGACGCTAAGGCTGCTGCTGCCGACACCAAGGGGCCTGTGTGCGAGCACAGGCCACTCTCCACACCCCTCTTCCGCGGAGCCTGTGCAGCCCGCCACTGCCAGGTTCCCGGGATCCAGGGACAACTTCCCCGGGAGAACGCACGGCGGGCCTCAGGCTGGTGCAAAGTCACGCCGGACTTTGCCGCCGCAGGCCCGCCCCGCACTCCGTGCCCCTCCCTCCCCGCCGGCCTGAGTGCGCCCCCGAATCAGCGGCTCCTTTAACCCCGTCCTGTCTGGGCACAAAACAGACGCCCTCCAGCGACCTACACGCAGAGGCAGGGCCAAATCCAAAGCTGAGCCCCTGGGAGCTGTGAGAACAAAGAGAAAGGGAAATCTCTCCCAGCAGCCTCAGAAACAGCGGATTAAAGCTCCACAATCAACTTGATGTACCCTGCATCTGTGGAATACCTGAATAGACAACCAATCATCCCAATACTGAGGCAGTGGAATTTGGGAGCAACAGTAGACTTGGGGTTTGCTGTATGCGACAGACTAGTTTCTGATTTATAGGTTTATCTTAGCTTAGTTTTTAGCACTTGCTATCATTGGTGGATTTATTTATTGGCTTGGTTGCTCCCTTCTTTTCTTTTTTTATTATTATTATTATTTTTTTTTGCGGTACACGGGCCTCTCACTGCTGTGGCCTCTCCCTGCTGTGGCCTCTCCCATTGCGGAGCACAGGCTCCGGACGAGAGGCTCAGCGGCCATGGCTCACGGGTCCAGCCACTCCGCGGCACGTGGGATCCTCCCAGACCGGGGCACGAACCCGTGTCCCCTGCATTGGCAGGCAGACTCTCAACCACTGCGCCACTAGGGAAGCCCTATTACTTTTTAATTTAATTTAATAACTTATTATATTTTATGTTTTTTCTTTCTTTTTTTTCTCCGTTTTCTTAGGAGCCGTGTGGCTGACAGGGTCTTGGTGCTCTGGCCAGGTGTCAGGCCTGAGCCTCTGAGGTGTGAGTGCTGAATTAAGGACCCTGGACCACCAGAAACCACCCAGCCCCATGTAATATCAATTGGCAAGAGCTCTCCCAGAGATCGCTGTCTCACTGCTAAGACCCAGCTCCACTCAACAACCAGCGATCTCCAGTACTGGATACCCCATGCCAAACAACTAGCAAGACAGGAACACAACTCCACCCATTAGCAGAGAGGCGGCCTAAAATCGTAATAAGGTCACACACACCCAAAAACACACCACCAAATGTGGTCCTGCCCACCAGAAAGACAATATCCAGCCTCATCCACCAGAACACAGACACGAGGCCCTCCACCAGGAAGCCTACACAACCCACTGTACCAACCTTACCCACTGGGGTCAGACACCAAAAACAACGGGAACTAAGAACCTGAAGCCTGAGAAAAGGAGACCCAAAACACAGTCAGTTAAGCAAAATGAGAAGGTGGAGAAATAGGCAGCAGGTGAATGAGCAAAGTAAAACCCCACCAGACCAAAAAATTAAGAGGAAATAGGCAGTCTACCTGAAAAAGAATTCAGACTAATGATAGTAAAGATGATCCAAAATCTTGGAAATAGAGGGGACAAAATACAAGCAACGTTTAACAAGGACCTAGAAGAACTAAAGAGCAAACAAACAATGATGAACAACACAACAAATAAAATTTTTAAATCTCTAGAAGGAATCAATAGCAGAATAACTGAGGCAGAAGAACGGATAAGTGACCTGGAAGATAAAACAGTGGAAATAACTACTGCAGAGCAGAATAAAGAAAAAAGAATGAAAAGAACTGAGGACAGTCTCAGAGACCTCTGAGACAACATTAAACACACCAACATTCGAATTATAGGGGTCCCAGAAGAAGAAGAGAACAAGAAAGGGACTAAGAAAATATTTGAAAAGATTATAGTTGAAAAACTCCCTAATATGGGAAATGAAAGAGTCAATCAAGTCCAGGAAGTGCAGAGAATCTCATACAGGAAAAATCCAAGGAGAAATACACCAAGACACATATTAATCAAACTATCAAAAATTAAATACAAAGAAAAAAGTAGTAAAAGCATCAAGGGAAAAGCAACAGATAACATGCAAGGGAATCCCCATAAGATTAACAGCTGATCTTTCAGCAGAAACGCTGCAAGCCACAAAGGAGTAACAGGACATGTTTAAAGTGATGAAAAGGAAAAACTAACCCACCAAGATTACTCTACCCAGCAAGGATCTCATTCAGATTTGAAAGAGAAATTAAAATCTTTACAGACTAGCAAAAGCTAAGAGAATTCAGCACCACCAAACCAGCTTTACAACAAATGCTGAAGGTACTTCTCTAAGCAGGAAACACAAGAGAAGGAAAAGACCTACAATAACAAACCCAAAACAATTAAGAAAATGGTAATAGGAGCATACATATTGATAATTACTTTAAATGTAAATGGATTAAATGCTGCAACGAAAAGACATAGAGGGGTTGAATGGATACAAAAACAAGACCTGTATACATGCTGTCTACAAGAGACCCACTTCAGAACTAGGGACACATACAGATTGAAAGTGAGGCGATGGAAAAAGATATTCCATGCAAATGGCAATCAAAAGAAAGCTGGAGTAGCATCCTCATATCAGACAAAATAGCCTTTAAAATAAAGACTATTACAAGAGACAAAGAAGGACACCACTTAATGATCAAGGGATTAATCCAAGAAGAAGATATAAGTGTAAATATTTATGAACCCTACATAGGAGCACCTCAATACATAAGGCAAATGCTAACAGCCATAAAAGGGGAAATCGACAGTAACACAATCATAGTAGGGGACTTTAACACCCCACTTTCACCAATAGATCATCCAAAATGAAAATAAACAAGGAAACACAAGCATTAAATGATACATTAAACAAGATGGACTTAATTGATATACATAGGACATTCCATCCAAAAACAACAGAATACACTTTCTTCTCAAGTGCTCATGGAACATTCTCCAGGACAGATCATATCTTGGGTCACAAATGAAGCCTTTGTAAATTTAAGAAAACTGAAATCATATCAAGTATCTTTTCCGACCACAGTGCTATGAGACTAGATATCAATTACAGGAAGAAATCTATAAAAGATACAAATACATGGAGGTTAAACAATACACTACTGAACAACCAAGAGATCACTGAAGAAATCAAAGAGGAAATCAAAAAATACCTAGAAACAAATGACAATGAAAACATCATGACCCAAAACCTACTGGATGCAGCAAAAGCAGTCCTAAGAGGGAATTTTATGGCAATCCTACCTCAAGAAACAAGAAAAATCTCAAATAAACAACCTAACCTTACACCTAAAGCAATTAGAGAAAGAAGAACAAAAATCCCCAAAGCTAGCAGAAGGAAAGAAATCATAAAAATCATAACAGAAAAAAATTAAAAAGAAATGAAGCAAACAATAGCAAAGATAAATAAAATGAAAAGCTGGTTCTTTGAGAAGATAAACAAAATTGATAAACCATTAGCCAGACTCAACAAGAAAAAAAGGGAGAAGACTCAAATCAATAGAATTAGAAATGAAAAAGGAGAAGTAACAACTGACACTGCAGAAATACAAAGGATCATGAGAGATTACTACAAGCAACTCTATGCCAATAAAATGGACAACCTGGAAGAAATGGACAAATTCTTAGAAAAACACAACCTTCTAAGACTGAACCAGGAAGAAATAGAAAATATAAACAGACCAATCACAAGCACTGAAATTGAGACTGTGATTAAAAATCTTCCAACAAACAAAACCCAGGACCAGATGGCTTCACGGGCGAATTCTATCAAACATTCAGAGAACAGCTAACACCTATGCTTCTCAAATTCTTCCAAAATATAGCAGAGGGAGGAACACTCCCAAACTCATTCTATGAGGCCACCATCACCCTGATACCAAAACCAGACAAAGATGTCACAAAGAAAGAAAACTATAGGCCAATATCACTGATGAACATAGATGCAAAAATCCTCAACAAAATACAAGCAAACAGAATCCAACAGCACATTAAAAGGATCATACACCATGATCAAGTGAGGTTTATCGCAGGAATGCAAGGATTCTTCAACATACATAAATCAATCAATGTGATACACCATATTAACAAATTGAAGGAGAACAACCATATGATCATCTCAATAGATGCAGAAAAAGCTTTTGACAAAATTCAACAACAATTTATGATAAAAACCCTCCCGAAAATATGCATAGAGGGAACCTTCCTCAACATAATAAAGGCCATATATGACAAACCCACAGCCAACATCGTTCTCAATGGTGAAAATCTGAAACCATTTCCACTAACATCAGGAACAAGACAAGGGTGTCCACTCTCACCACTATTATCCTACATAGTTTTGGAAGTTTTCACCACAACAATCAGAGAAGAAAAAGAAATAAAAGGAATCCATATCAGAAAGTAAGTGGTAAAACTGTCACTGTTTGCAGATGACATGATACTATACATAGAGAATCCTAAAGACTCTACCAGAAAACTACTAGAGCTAATCAATGAATTTGGTAAAGTAGCAGGATACAAAATTAATGCACAGAAATCTCTCTCATTCCTATATGCTAATGATGAAAAATTTGAAAAGAGAAAGTAAGGAAACACTCTCGTTTACCACTGCAACAAAAAGAATAAAATACCTAGGAATAAACCTATCTAAGGAGACAAAAGACCTGTATGCAGAAAACTATAAGACACTGATGAAAGAAATTAAAGATGATACCAACAGATGGAAAGATATACCATGTTCTTGGATTGGAAGAATCAACATTGTGAAAATGACTATACTACCCAAAGCAATCTTGAGAAGGAAAAACGGAGCTGAAGGAATCAGGCTCCTTGACTTCAGACTACACTACAAAGCTACAGTAATCAAGACAGTATGGTACTGGCACAAAAACAGAAATATAGATCAATGGAACAGGATAGAAAGCCCAGAGATAAAGCCAAACACATATATTCACCTTATTTTTGATAAAGGAGGCAAGAATATACAATGGAGAAAAGACATCCTCTTCAATAAGTGGTGCTGGGAAAACTGGACAGCTACATGTAAAAGAATGAATTTAGAACACTTCCTAACACCATACACAAAAATAAGCTCAAAGTGGATTAGAGACCTAAATGTAAGGCCAGGCACTATAAAACTCTTAGAGGAAAACATAGGCAGAACACTCTATGACATAAATCACAGAAAAATCCTTTTTGACCCACCTCCTAGTGAAGTGGAAATAAACACAAAAATAAACAAATGGGACCTAATGAAACTTCAAAGCTTTTGCACAGCAAAGGAAACCATAAACAAGACCAAAAGACAACCCTCAGAATGGGAGAAAGTATTTGCAAATGAAGTAACTGACAGGATTAATCCCGAAATTTACAAGCAGCTCATGCAGCTCAATATCAAAAAAACAAACAACCCAATCCAAACATGGTCAGAAGACCTAAATAGACATTTCTCCAAAGAAGATATACAGACTGCCAACAAACGCATGAAAGGATGCTCAGCATCACTAATCATTAGAGAAATGCAAATCAAAATACAATGAGGTATCACTTCACACCAGTCAGAATGGCCATCATTAAAAAATCTACAAACAATAAATGCCTGAGAGGGCGTGGAGAAAAGAGAACCCTCTTGCACTGTTGGTGGGAATGTAAACTGATACAGCCACTATGGAGAACAGTATGGAGGTTACTTAGGAAACTAAAAATAGAACTACCATACGACCCAGCAATCCCACTACTGGGTATAACCCTGCGAAAACCATACTTCAATAAGAGTCATGTAACACAATAAGCACAGTTGGTCTTGGAAACTTTAGATTAGCAACCATTTTAGCATATGTTATTTACAACATTCTTTACTTTTCTATAATCTTCACAGTAACTCTGCAAACTCAGTAGTATTTTCCTTAAGTGTCCTTAAAGGTAAAGACAGTGTATCTCAGAGAGGTTCAGTTCCTTACCTAAGGTCACATGACTAGTAAATGGCAGGGTGAAGATTCAAACCTGAGGCTTCTTGATTCCAAAATCTGGGCCATAAAATGGCTTGATTGTAAGCTTCCTGAGGATAAGAATAGACTCGATACCAATGGTACTCAACCAGGGGGTGATTTGGTGCCTCAAGGGACATTTAGCAATGTGTAGAGATATTTTAGGTTATTAACAACTGAGTACGTGAGGGTCACTACGGGCATCCACTGGGGAGAGACCATGGATGCCGCTAAATACCCTATAGTGCACAGGACAATCCCCAAAGAAAAAAATTATCTCAACCCAAAATGTCAGTACTGTGGAAACTGAGAAACCTTGCTCTTTAGCTTCTCTCTCTTAGCACAAACCCTTACAATGGCAGGTGCTGATTGACTGTAGAACTGGAGAGTGGCTTCTGTTTCACAGAATAATTCTATTTAATGAAAACACTGAGGCCTGCCTTTTCATGCTGGATTTACCAAAATGATAGTCCTTGGATACTACTTGGTACCACCACTACGGGATCACATCCAATTTTTCTGCTAATGCATAAACAAACAAAACAATTTGACCTGACTCCCATAAATCACAGTAGGGGGCATATGTTTTATTTACCATTCCTTGCCAAGGCTCTCCAGGCACTTTGGTATTCAGACTATTAAGCATTTGAAGACAATTAAAACATTTAAATGCAGCAACAGACAAATATATTTCAACTTAATTTTAAATGTTCTAGCAAACTGAGTATTCTGAATACCAATAGCTTGCTAACGCTGCAGCAAATCCCCATAGATGCCATGTGTTCCAGCCCTTGCTGACACATGATTATAATTAGCAAACACTAGGGAATCAGTTCATTCTCACCTCAGTAAATACCTATGAACTTCCAGAGATCAAAAGAGAAAATGGGGCTTCCCTGGTGGCGCAGTGATTGAGAGTCCGCCTGCCGATGCAGGGACACGGGTTCGTGCCCAGGTCCAGGAAGATCCCACATGTTTGGGTACTGCAAAAAAAAAAAAAAAAGAGAGAGAAAAGGTCAGGAGTAGTCTTTAAAAAAAAAAAAAGGACTCCACAGGCAATGGGATAAACCTTACTGGAAGCTAATATAAATAGGTGTGTTGAAAATTCTGAGCAGCTAAGATCTTACTACTTCCAGGCTCTCCTTCCCAATTCCTTCTAGCACATCCATATCTATTTCTCCCAAACCCATCTACCACACTGTGCCTTGATGGATGGAATTATCCTAAAGTTCAAAAGTGACTACGTCACTTACCTGTGCAAAAGTTCTCCCTATGTAATAAAACTGAAATTCAAAGTCATTAACAATGTGGTCTCTTCCTACTTCTCTTAGCCCACTTTATGCTTTGGTCAAAACTACTCATTCTCTATGTACACACCATGCCTTCTTTCCCGACTATTTCCCTTACCTAGTATACTTCTCCCTTCCCAACCCGGTTTCTCTCAATGGGAGGCACCCACCCAACATCCCAAGTTCCGGTACTCTTAATCTTGATTAATCCATTAGGGCAAAGTGCTGTACTATTTGTCCTTTGTAAGGGTGACCTTAACAGACTGACACAGAAGAGGCAGTTAGGAAGTGAATTTTTAAATATGTAAATAAATAAAGTCATGAAATACAGAATAGAAAAGAATATAACGATTGATGGACAAATAACAGTGTATCAGGAGCCAAGGATTACTATTTAATCAATTCTGTACATTTGAGATCCACGATATACATAAAGATAAAAAGAAGAAGAGAAAAAGCATTGCCTCTATTGTTTCAACTACTGGAAGATACTGAAAACTGCATTCAGGTAAAAACGAGATGAAACCAATGTTTTTGAGATGCAATTCTCTGCATAAAGAGGCAGTGGACTAGGAGCTATTGAATTATAGGAATATGGGATGAGTTTGAGAGGCATTAAAGGAAAAATAAACTTTAATTTAGAGCTTGATTAAAGAGGAATTATATGTATGAATTTTTATGATAAACATGTTTGTTAAACATCAAGTGCTTTTTCAGCAAAAAATAAAGAAGTTAAAATCAATAGTAATTATTTTAAGCCCTTTCCCCTAAACATAAAAAAATTTCTTCTAGAACAAAGTAAAAAAGCTAATAAAAATAGTACATTTAACTGGAATATATTTTATCCATTAAAAACAAAAACATTAAAACTATGAAAATGGTTACAATGGAAAATAACAAAGTGAACTGATTCATTACTGTATTGCCACACACTGACAAAGATTCTTTGCTTAACCAAACCTTAGTCAGGATCCTGAACCTTCTCCTAGGCCCATCTGTGCACTTCCTTGCAAAATCCAGTTTTAGCAATAACCCTGCTAAGTCAGTTTAACCAGAATCCCCCTTACTCCTGATTTTCTCTTAGTAATTTTCCATTCACTGACTCTCCACTCTGCTCCTTGGCTATAATGTTCCATTTGCACATGCTGTATTCAGAGTTGAGCTCAATCTCTCTCCCCCACTGTAAAATCCCAATGCAGTATTCCCTATACATAGCGCAATGGTCCTGAATAAAGTCTATCTTATCATCTATAAGTGTCACTGAATATTTTTTCTTAACTACATTTCATGGCAAACAATGATATTGTCAACTTTTTATAAGAATGTCAACAGGTCCTTTTGTAATTGTTATCATGTCAGCCAAGAAATAAGCACGGTTAAAGTGAGTTTCAGCATTTAACTGTATCTACACTTTCAAAGAAGAGGCCTAAAATCAACTGAAGGAAATACCTGAAGCTGGTATTTTCCATGCTACTCTTTCTAGTGATTCAGTGTATTCCAAGCAAATGTCTTAAAAATGGGTGTTTAAAAATTGGTGCTAACAGTTAACCATAAAAGGCACAGGGGTTTTTGAAGACAATTTTTTCAGTTCTTTTTTATTTCAATTTTGTATCATTCTCTCCTATAAAGTGTGGAGAATAGGCATCAGTTCAGATACTGCTATCTCAGCCTTCTAGTTGAATGGACATTAAGATTATTGTTGTTGCTTTTAAAGTGAAAACATTGCCTACCTTGAAAGAAGGGCATTTACTAAAATAATGCTGACATGATCAACACATCTGAGTGCGAATTTTTTAAATGTCATTAATCTCCACGTATTTCTCTACCCAACGCAATAGAGAAAAATAATGTTTGCCTTTGCTGATTATTCCCCAGATATTAACACCCAAAGGATATGGTTCCAAATGGACAGAAATGATTACTCAAATATTTGCACTCTTTGTGGGAGATCATGTGTTTGAGTTACAGTAGTGTTTGTACACACCTAACTCATTAAGTTCTTTAGCTTATTTGAAAACTGCACAGACCTTTCCCTTTAAAACATAACTGTTGTCCACATGGGCAGACTAGTTGCATAGCTTCTGCGACATATACTCGATTCAAATCTCCCAACAAAATCAGTTTAAATACAGATGTGGCTCAAATATTTTATGTGATCTGAAAGTTCTACTATTCTGAAATTGAAAAAAAAGGCAAAACAGTTTTTAAAGCTTTACATTAAAAAGGAAACATCACACAGTAGATTATTTCAAAATCAGAAAGATTTCCCTTTGTATAATAATTTTATTGTGGTAAAATAAACATGACATAAAACCTACTACAGTCACCAGTTTTAAGTGTGCAACTCAGTGGTATTAAGTACGTTCATATTGTTGTGCAACGATCACCACTGTCCATCCCCAGAACTCTATGAGTGGACTATTAAGTCCTATAGTCAGTCAGTCATAAATGAATGGATTTTAAATCTTTTTAAATGTGCAGAATTTAAAATATGGGAAATTACATGCAAATGCAGATCTATAAATGATAAACTTTACCCATGGAATAAGGTAGTTTTGCCTGTATAATGGATCATTTAAAATAGGGTTTAAGTATATACAGTGGACTACTACTTGGCCATAAAAAAGAATGAAATAATGCCATTTGCAGCAACATGGACGCAACTAGAGATTATCATACTAAGTGAAGTAAGTCAGAAAGAGAAAGACAAATACCATAGGATATCACTTATATGTGGAATCTAAAATACAACACAAGTGAGCCTATCTACAAAACAGAAAGAGACTCTCACAGACATAGAGAACAGACTGGTGGGTGCCAAGGGGAAAGTGGGTGGGGGAGGGAAGGATTGGGAGTTCGGGATGAGCAGATGCAATCTAGTATGTACAGGATGGATAAACAACAATGTCCTACTGTATAGCACAGGGAACTCTATTCAATATCCTGTGATAAACCACAATGGAAAAGCATATAAAAAAGAATGTGTACACGTGTATAACTGAGTCACTTTGCTGTACAGCAGAAATTAACACAACATTGTAAATCAACTACACTTCAATTTAAAAAAATAAGATAGGCTTTAAGAAAGTTGAACAGTGAGTACTGAGCGGAGACTATTAATTTCTCATACACAATTTGAAAACCATATATAGTTAGTGAGGTTCTGAAACATACAGGAGCAGTTAACTCAACTAATATGTCAACATGGATAACTATTTTAAGGCCTAAAGGATGAATGGCCTTTACTTGAACTGATGCATTTTATGGGGAAAATAAAATGGAATTATCTACTACAAAATCTGAGAGAAGGATTTATTCTTAAAATGCTGTCTAGACTATTAAAAAGAAAATTGATTTTAAAAATGCCGGGATAGAACAATTGAAATATTATGTACAAATAATTCTTGGCCCAAAATACTCTAGGTAGTAAATATAATTTTAAGACTTCCCATTAACTCTTACTCACTACTGTCCACTATGTTCTCAAAATATAATAACTAAAATATTGTTTATCCTTTTACAATACAAAAAGTATTTCTACATTTCTAGGGTAAGGTAGGAGTATTATGTGGACAGTACAAATCCATTTTTATTTTTTGTGTGTATACGTATTGGTATGGGGTTGAAAATCATAGCATTGTTAATGATTATACTAATAATCATGGATTTCACTGAATCACCAAATAGCTGAATTAGACTGGATCCTAGAGATCATTAAGTCCATTTCTTTTCAAACTTCATAAAGCAATATAATGAAATCTGTCACAAAAAACCCCGGGGTACAGAATGGCTTTCAGTATAATAGTTCCACTTTTATCACACTAGTAAATATTGGGGTTTTTGTGAGAACTTCGTATTTAATTGAAAATTATCTTCTTTAATATAATTTCTATATTTTCCAAAATTTATGCCATGGCTCTCTATGGGCTTTATAATTAGATAAACATTCATCTATTCATTCAACAAATATTTAGTAAGCACCTAATATGTGTCAGGCCCTCTCCTGGGTTCTGCATATGTAGCAGTGAAAAAAATGTAGACAAGGTCCCTGCTATCCTATAGCTCCTATTAGAGCTCATGATTTACCACATTCCCTTCCTCCTCCTGCCTCACTGTTGAAGCACACGATTTCCTACAGAAACTGGATGACTTAAGATGACTTACTTGGTTTGGTATGCTTCGAAGAGGTTTATGTATATGGAGTTTAACATCAACTCTTAACACGGAGTTTTTTAGTAAGATTGGCAGCTGCAAACCAAACTTTCTCCTAAACTGTTATAAAATCTTTTGAAACAAAATGATAATAAATACATAAATAAAAATAAAACTATAGACTTTCTTTGCAGAGCCCTATTCAAGTTCACTGAGGTTGTTTCCAACCTTGGTTATTTGAATTGAATTCCTATTGACTAAAAATATGGTTTACCTTATGATAGGCAGAATGCAGTGTGTGTGTGTATTACTGTAATTACTATATTAGACAGAGCAATATTCTGGGGATTCTTAAGCATACAGTCTGCTACCTGTCCAAACCCCCCACCCAATTTTTTGGTTACATCGTTTTACATCAACCAGATAGGCAGTATTTTTTAAAGACAGCTGTAGCTGTGTCAAATACATTGCAGCTATTTCTAACTCTTTGAAAAGTATAAACAAGAACAGAACAAAGGCAGCCTGTGAAGATCTAAAACATATCTCAGGAAAGTTATCTGCCTTGGAAAGCTGGAGTTTGCTTTGCTGTAATGACCTATTTTCAAGGACAAAGAGTTTATACAAAAGGATACAATTTGCTGAGTAATATGAAGAGTGTAAAGGGTAACAGTGTAAAGTGTAATTATAGTATTATCAGTAAGACAAGATATTCTTCAAATAATTTTTGAAAGTAACAACAGGATTCTACGTGGCTTTCTGATTCACAGTAGCCTCGAATACAAGCTGTTAACCTGCAATTTTTCCTGGGTATATGCATATCTAAAGAAAAACACTGCAAAAGAATCCTTGAAAATGAAACAGGCCCATGCATAATATTCAGCAATTTATCTTGAAACTGACCAAGAAATGGGGTTAAACGTTTTCCGTGGGGTCTCTAAATTGAACCCACACCTTCCTTTCCTCTGTAATTGCAGAAAAAAGGGAAATTTGATGAACTTCAGTTTTATTTGTAGTTGAACATAAATACAATACCACATAGTTTTATCTGTCACAAAGGACATATGTACTGGTGAATATTCACTCAGTATAAATTTATGTCCTGTTTCAGATCGGGACTTGGCTGGAAAAAGTCTCTCCCTAGTCCCTCCCTATCAATAACATTTACCTAAGCAGTTTTGGTTTCTTAAGAGAGAGATGGAGCAGGGGGCTTTGAAAGAAACAAGAGACATTTGTTAAAATTTAGTGTGTTTCAGGCACTTCATCGTGTACCTTACATCTATTTCCTCATTGAATCCACTCAACAATTCCATTAGGCAGGCACTACTGGCATCCCAGTTTTACAGATAACTAAACAGAGAAGGTAAGTAACTTGCAAAGATCACAAGGTTGATACATGGAAAGGCTAGGACTTGAATCTAGGACAGTACATCTCCAAGCCCCTACTCTAAACTACTATGCTATGCTGATTAAATGCAGAAATGGGATACTTGCTAATTTATTCAATACCTATTCATTGACTACTATTTTGCATGTACCAGGCACTGGACTAGGTGCTATATAAATGAACAGGACGTGTTCTCTGCCCTTGAGGAGCTCAAGGTCCTATGCAGGGGACTAATACATTAATGAATGAATATAAAGTGAGATAACCGTAATAGTAAAGAGTACGTACTACATACTGTGGAAATACCAACAAGAGGACAACCAACTGTGTCTGGTGGCTAGAGAGAGACTTCACAGTGGAGAGAGACATTTCAACATTGACTTGAAGGAAGACTGGTTGCTCAGCAACTAGAGAGGAGAGTTTGGTGGAGGGGTAGCAGGGTGGATCCATTTTAGGCCAAACATATACCACACCTGAAAGTATTTCTTTTGTGCCAGTAATTCAAAATGATTTAGTTTAATAGATCACTGTCAGCTTAGGGGCAGAGGTAAGGCTAGAAAGTTATGAAGGGCACACAGTATAATGAAAAGTCCCTTTGAGAGAGATAAAGAAACTCTGCTGTTTATCACATGATCACTTAATCAGTCACAGCTTTCCCCCTTCAAAACTGGGTATTAAGGCTGCTGTTGCTTTGTGAACTTTGTATGTTTTCTTTGGGGAAGGAGAAGTGAAAGAAATGGAAGATAATGTTAAGAACTGCTATTAGCATGTTTATGGTATTCTAGAGGTCAGCCTTTAAGGTTTTCAAAACAATACGCATTGAAAGATATGGGTCCTGTCAACAAGTTGGGGAAGACCCTCTACAACGTGAGGCTGTGATTGATCACACTGCCAACTCCAAGGCGACGCCTCAGCATTTACTACTTATACGAGCAGAAAATCAGCAGCAGCCTGTACTGCAAGGAAGAGAATACTTAGAGAGATAAGGGAAAGCTCTATGGCAGTTAAAGTAAGTTATTATTTTGCAGGCTAAAAGGATGCTTGCTATATTTATAGTTTATATGATAATACAACCATTCAGGATAGCAAGCTAAAGTCCTGCAACTGTTAGTTCCAAACTATTCTGAATAGTTTTTTTCTTCCTGTTTGGTATGACTGAGACAACGTACATGTGTGCACATGCATGCCCTCTCACGTGTACACGTAGATACACACATACACACACATAGA
Organism: Aethalodelphis obliquidens; assembly: GCF_003676395.1. NCBI lineage: Eukaryota > Metazoa > Chordata > Mammalia > Artiodactyla > Delphinidae > Aethalodelphis > Aethalodelphis obliquidens. The sequence goes on from NW_020838054.1 coordinate 962,557, forward strand.
GACATTTTCTTCAAGAGAAGGGTATGCTGAAACTGACCCCAACCTTTTGGGTTTACTTTGTCCTCTAAAGAAAAGTAAAAAGTTTGCCACTTTTTTTAACATTTTACTGGAGTATAATTGCTTTACAATGGTGTGCTTCTGCTTTATGACAAAGTGAATCAGTTATACATATACATATGTCCCCATAACTCTTCCCTCTTGCATCTCCCTCCCTCCCACCCTCCCTATCCCACCCCTCTAGGTGGTCACAAACCACCTACCTGATCTCCCTGTGCTATGCGGCTGCTTCCCACTAGCTATCTACTTTACGTTTGGTAATGTATATGTGTCCATGCCAGTCTCTCACTTTGTCACAGCTTACCCTTCCCCCTCCCCGTATCCTAAAGTCCATTCTCGGTCCATCCACCTCAATATGAATAACTCAGTTTTGTTTCCTTTTATGGCTGAGCAATATTCCATTGTATATATATGCCACATGTTATTCATTCATCTGTTGATGGACACTTAGGTTGCTTCAATGTCCTGGCTATGGTAAACAGAACTGCAATGAATATTTTGGAACAAGATGCTTTTTGAATTATGGTTTTCTCAGGGTTATATGCCCAGTAGTGGGATTGTTGGGTCATATGGTAGTTTTATTTTTAGTTTTTGAGGGAACCTCCACAGAGTTCTCCATAGTGGCTGTATCAATTCACATTCCCACCAGCAGTGCAAGAGGGTTCCCTTTTCTCCACACCCTCTCCAGCATTTATTGTTTGTAGATTTTTTGATGATGGCCATTCTGACCGGTGTGAGATGATATCTCATTGTAGTTTTGATTTGCATTCCTCTAATGATTAATGATGTTGAGCATTCTTTCATGTGTTTGTTGGCAGTCTGTGTATCTTCTTTGGAGAAATGTCTGTTTAGGTTTTCTGCCCATTTTTGGATTGGGTTGTTTGTTTTCTTGATATTGAGCTGCATGAGTTGCTTGTATGTTTTGGAGATTAATCCTTTGTCAGTTGCTTCATTGGCAAATATTTTCTCCCATTCTGAGGGCTGTCTTTTCGTCTTGTTTACGGTTTCCTTTGCTGTGCAAAAGCTTTTAAGTTTCATTAGGTCCCATTTGTTTATTTTAGTTTTTATTTCCCATTCTCGAGGAGGTGGGTCAAAAAGGATCTTGCTGTTATTTATGTCATAGAGTGTTCTGCCTATATTTTTCCTCTAAGAGTTTAATGGTGCCTGGCCTTCTATTTAGGTCTCTAATCCATTTTGAGTTTACTTTTGTGTATGGTGTTAGGGAGTGTTCTAATTTCATTCTTTTATATGTAGCTGTCCAGTTTTCCCAGCACCACTTATTGAAGAGGCTGTCTTTTCTCCATTGTATATTCTTGCCCCATTTATCAAAGATAAGGTGACTGTATGTGTATGGGTTTATCTCTGGGCTCTCTATCCTGTTCCATTGATCTATATTTCTGTTTTTGTGCCAGTACCATACTGTCTTGACTACTGTAGCTTTGTAGTATAGTCTGAAGTCAGGGAGTCTGAGTACTCCAGCTCCGTTTTTCCTTCTCAAGATTGCTTTGGCTATTTGGGGTCTTTTGTGTTTCCATACAAATTCTGATTTTTTTTTCTAGTTCTGTGAAAAATGCCGGTGGTAGTTTGATAGGGAGTGCATTGAATCTGTAGATTGCTTTGGGCAGTAGAGTCATTTTCACAATGTTGATTCTTCCAATCCAAGAACATGGTATATTTCTCCATCTATTTGTATCATTTTTAATTTCTTTCATCAGTGTCTTATAATGTTCTGCATACAGGTTTTTGCCTCCTTAGGTAGGTCTATTCCTAGATATTATATTCTTTCTGTTGCAATGGTAAATGGGAGTGTTTTCTTAATTTCACTTTCAGATTTTTCATCATTAGTGTATAGGAATGCAAGAAGTTTCTGTGCATTAATTTTGAATCCTGCTACTTTACAAAATTCATTGATTAGCTCTAGTAGTTTTCTGGTAGAATCTTTAGGATTCTCTATGTATAGTATCATGTCATCTGCAAACAGTGACAGCTTTACTTCTTCTTTTCCGATTTGGATTCCTTTTATATTTTTTTCTTCTGATTGCTGCGGCTAAAACTTCCAAAACTATGTTGAATAATAGTGGTCAGAGTGGGCAACGTTGTCTTGTTCCTGATCTTAGTGGAAATGGTTTCAGTTTTTCACCACTGAGGTCGATGTTGGCTGTGGGTTTGTCATATATGGCCTTTATTATGTTGAGGAAAGTTCCCTTTATGCCTACTTTCTGGAGGGTTTTTATCATAAATGGGTGTTGAATTTTGTCGAAAGCTTTCTCTGCATCTATTGAGATGATCATATGGTTTTTCTCCTTCAATTTGTTAATATGGTGTATCACGTTGATTGATTTGCATATATTGAAGAATCCTTGCATTCCTGGGATAAACCCCACGTGATCACGGTGTATGATCCTTTTAATGTGCTGTTGGATTCTGTTTGCTTGTATTTTGTTGAGGATTTTTGCAATCTATGTTCATCAGTGATATTGGCCTGTAGTTTTCTTTCTTTGTGACATCTTTGTCTGGTTTTGGTATCAGGGTGATGGTGGCCTCATAGAATGAGTTTGTGAGTGTTCCTCCCTCTGCTATATTTTGGAAGAGTTTGAGAAGGAAAGGTGTTAGCTCTTCTATAAATGTTTGGTAGAATTTGCCTGTGAAGGCATCTGGTCCTGGGCTTTTGTTTGTTGGAAGATTTTAATCATAGTTTCAATTTCAGTGCTTGATATTGGTCTGTTCATATTTTCTATTTCTCCCTGGTTCAGTCTCGGAAGGTTGTGCATTTCTAAGAATTTGTCCATTTCTTCCAGGTTGTCCATTTTATTGGCATAGAGTTGCTTGTAGTAATCGCTCATGATCCTTTGTATTTCTGCAGTGTCAGTTGTTACTTCTTTTTCATTTCTAATTTTATTGATTTGAGTCTTCTCCCTTTTTTTCTTGATGAATCTGGCTACTGGTTTAGCAGTTTTGTTTATCTTCTCAAAGGACCAGCTTTTAGTTTTATTAATCTTTGCTATCATTTCCTTCATTTCTTATTCATTTATTTGTGATGTGATCTTTATGATTTCTTTCCTTCTGCTAACTTTGGGGTTTTTTTGTTCTTCTTTCTCTAATTGCTTTAGGTGTAAGGTTAGGTTGTTTATTTGAGATGTTTCTTAAGGTAGGATTGTATTGCTATTAACTTCCCTGGTAGAACTGCTTTTGCTGCATCCCATAGGTTGTGGGTCTTAGTGTCTTCATTGTCATTTGTTTCTAGGTAGTTTTTGTTTTCCTCTTTGATTTCTTCAGTGATCCCTTGGTTATTAAGTAGTGTGTTGTTTAGTCTCCATGTGTTTGTCTTTTTTACAGATATTTTCCTTTAATCGATATCTAGTCTCATAGCGTTGTGGTCGGAAAAGGGTTAAAGGAGCCGCTGATTTGGGGGCTCTGGCTCACCAAGGCCGGGGGGGAGGGAGGGCTACGGATGCGGGGCGAGCCTGCAGTGACAGAGGCGAGCGTGACGTTGCAGCAGCCTGAGGCGCACCGTGCGTTCTCCCGGGGAAGTTGTCCCTGGCAGTGGCGGGCTGCACAGTCTCCCAGGAGGGCAGGTGTGGACACAGGCTTCTTAGTGGCGGCAGCAGCAGCCTTAGCGTCTCATGCCCGTCTCTGGGGTCCACGCTGATAACCGCGGCTCGCGCCCCTCTCTGGAGCTCCTTTAAGCAGCACTCTTAATCCCCTCTCCTCGCGCACCAGGAAACAGAGGGAAGAAAAAGTCTCTTGTCCCTTCGGCAGGTCCAGACTTTTCCCCGGACTCCCTCCCGGCTAGCCGTGGCGCACTAACCCCCTTCAGGCTGTGTTCACGCCGCCAACCCCAGTCCTCTCCCTGCGCTCCGACTGAAGCCCGAGCCTCAGCTCCCAGCCCCACCCGCCCCGGCGGCTGAGCAGACAAGCCTCTCGGGCTGGTGAGTGCCGGTCAGCACCGATCCTCTGTGCGGGAATCTCCCCGCTTTGCCCTCCGCACCCCTGTTGCTGCGCTCTCCTCCGCGGCTCCAAAGCTTCCCCACTCTGCCTCCCGCAGTCTCCGCCCGCGAAGGGGCTTCCTAGTGTGCAGAAACCTTTCCTCCTTCACGGCTCCCTCCCACTGGTGCAGGTCCCGTCCCTATCCTTTTGTCTCTGTTTTTTCTTTTTTCTTTTGCCCTGCCCAGGTATGTGGGGGAGTTTCTTGCCTTTTGGGAGGTCTGAGGTCTTCTGCCAGCCTTCAGTAGGTGTTCTGTAGGAGTTGTTCCACGTGTAGATGTATTTCTGATGTATCTGTGGGCAGGAAGGTGATCTCCGCGTCTTACCCTTCTGCCATCTTGATGCTCCTCCAGTTTGCCACTTTTTAAGACATCTCTAATTTGACCCTGGATACTTCCCCTTCAGCCTAGCGAAGGGGTTGCCATGGTTATATAACAGGGAAAACATTTTTCAAAAAAATCTATTCTCATATAGTTATGTATGGTCAGCAGGAGTTCTTCCTTAGAGAAAATTAACTCAGGTCTGACTATGGGATGGTAAGCTGATTTTTAGGTTTTTTGTTTTTCATTTAACTTTTTCTAATTTAACTTTCTTATTTAAATTGGCCTAGAAAGTTTCATAAGTGAGACTTATCTTGATGTGGATTTACCCTCAGTTGTTTACAAATAACATTTCCTATTTTTTCATGACCTGGGTATTAGCAAGAGGGAATAGAGCAAGTTCAATATATAGTAGAGCAAAGATGGTCGCTGGCTTAAAAAACATATATATATGCTAATGACTGTATTTATAAAGGCTATTCAAAAAACTGTCAACACCATAATCAAGTAATTAAAAAGACATGATTCAGCCCTTTTAACAGGTGAATGCCTTCCTGGCCCCTCAATAGTACTGTAGATATATATTTTTTTAATTTACACAATTCTTCACTGTCTGATTGGTGTATTAGTCCATCCCTGAAGTAGTCAGTCTAGACTGACTACTGTAATAAACAATTCCAGAATAACTATGGTGGTATGCTCCGCACAGTCAGTAAAGGATCAAGGCTTCTTCCAGTGAGTAACTCCACTGTCCCTTAAAGCCTAAGACAAATCCAATTTATCCAGTTTAAAAATGGAAGAGTATGCAGAAGATCACATGGAAGGTTTTTGGAGCCTGCCCTGAATGTGACGTCCATCACTTCAGTCTACATTCTATTTTCCAGAACGCAATCAAATGCCTCCACCTGATTATGGGGAGGATGGGAAATGTAGTCTAGCTGTGAGTACATAAGGAAAAGGAAACAGAATTTGATGACACGTAATATTTTCCCATATAAAATCTCTTTCCAGTAACTGCTTTGCTTTGGGGGCAGGTTTTTAGATACTAATAAGGATGTTCTGGAGATCTACTAGGCAGCATAGTGCCCATAGCTAACAATGCTGAATTGTATACTTAAGTGTTCTTAACAAACACACATGATAAAAATAATGAAAGGGAAAGGAGGTACCTTTGGGAGGTGATAGATATGTCTGTAGCCTTGATGGTGGTGACGGTTTCGGGGGTATATACTTATCCCCAAACTCATCAACTTCTATACATTCAATATGTACAGATTTTTACATGTCAGTTGTACCAATAAAACAGTTTCTAAAAAAGGAAAATTTTCACTGACCTCTCTTTAGTATTCACACTTATTCTTCCTCAAGAAGAAAGGGTGACAACATAAATTTCACCTTTAGAAGCTGACAATGCCATGCTGTGCCTAGATTTTCTCATGGCAGTTTGATAGTCTGGCAAAATTGCAGCATTTGGGTGAAACAAGGCAGAAGTTAGAGGTACCAAACATGGGGGAAAAGTCATCATAGGCTTTATCAAAATTTTAATATGAGTTCTTGTTGTAATCATAAAAAGAAATATATAGAGCAGTGATTTTTTTTTTTTGGTCACACACAGATTGCATGGAGAATTTGATAATGATAACTGTGGGCCCTTTCCCCACAAATGCATATATACGTATACAAACAAAAAATGTGAAACAATTTCAAGAGATTAGCATACCCTCAATTAAGAGTTGCTGCTTAGACCCCATATACCGAAGCACTTTAGGACACACACATTTTCTATGGCCAATGCAGTTTATGTTTTAAGAAGCTTACTTCCTCAGGACATTATTTTACATTAATCAAGAACATCTCGATACTAGTCTAGAAAAAGGGTCAGCAAACTTTTTTCTGTAAAGGGCCAAACAGCAGATATTTTAGGCTTTCTCTGTCACTACTACTCAACTTGCACCAATGTAACATGAAAGCAACCATAGGTAATACCTAAACAATTGAACATGGCTGTATTCTAATAGAATTTTATTTACAATAGCAAGTGGCAGGCCAGATTTGATCTGCACAACATAGTTTACTAACCCCTGGTCTAGAGTAATCACCCTTGGATGTTCTAAAGTCTTTACCAGGTGATCAACCAAATCTAAGTTTGACTATCTCAAGGATGGAGAGCTCATTATCTCCAAAGAAAGGCCCTTAAACATTGGGACAACACTGAATATTACCTATGAGAACACTCTTTTTTTCAAAACATCAAAACCTATAGTTAAATATTGCTTTCATTCAAAAAATATTTGAATGCCTATTATGTGCAAGGCCAGCACAGCATTGGAAGACATAGATGTATTTTATTAATTGAGTAGTCTGAATTTTAATGTAGTGTATTCTCAGATTAATACTTTCCCATTAAAGATAAGTGTAGCCTACATTAGAAAAATGGCTGACGTATCAACTGATGGGGCTGACAAGCAGGCTGGCAATTTAGTTCACATGAAAAGATAAATATATCTTAATGTGCTGCTTTCAGGAAGTAGTAAGTACAGAAAAAGACAGAAATCTATACATACATGTTGCATGGGGCTGAACACTCTATAATGATGCACAGACTATATACTCTGTGCATGTTTCTACCCAAATGGGTACTGACTGGATTCAACAAAGCAAACTGGACACTACAGCAGAAATAAAACATACTAGAAGAATGAATACTTATCCTCAAATATAGTAGAGAACAAGAAGTGTTTGTAGAAAGAAAAGAAAATTGATCTAGGAAAAAGTTTAGGAAGAAAAATATCTAGAGAAGAGAGACCATTATAAAGGCCAATATCATGTGGTTTGTAATCTTATGGATGAAAGCCAGACAGAAAACAAGAAGAGAAAATTATGCACCAAAAGAACTATAAAACAGGTATAAAGTTCTGCTCATGGAACATGAGTCCAGAATCTCTGGAGAAGTGGCACCATAAGTCATGTAAAATATCATAAATGAAAAGTAAACCCTTAACGTGGGTGGTATCACATTACTATTCCAGGAGGAAGAAAACTGCATGGCTTTGGGGAAAAGTGTCTATCTATAGACAAAGGGAGACTTCTAAATAAATACCTGAGAGAGCAGCAGAAAATTCTAAAAAATTCTAAGACTGAACTTGGAAGGCTAGGGAGTACAGAAGACACCAGAAGTAGACGAAGGATTGTACTGAATATATCGTGGAAGGTGACCATGATTTTCAACAGGAATAAGCAAGGAAAAGGGTCAGAAACAGTACTTTCGGTCTCAGAGGCAAGGAGGTGATTCAAAGACTACTGCAAAACACATGATGTGAGGGGATAAGAATCTGTACAAAGGTGGAGATGGAAAGGAAGAGATAAACATAAAAGATATCATAGAAGAAGATATGCAAAATTTAGATTTTGCATGTGAGGATGAGAGTGGCAGAAAGTCAGGCTCTTACAGTCTTAATAAAAATATCCTCTACTTAATATCCTTAGTTGACTTAGCACATGATTAAACTCCACTGGCCCCAATTCTTACTTTGTTTTGGTATATAGGGTTTCAGAAGACAATAAGCTATGAAGAAGTAGACCAAATTTTGACTTATAAGTGTGAACCATATTAATTCCAATTTGCCTCTACGGTCCATAAATCTCTCAGTCTTTCTGTAAATTAGGTTCATGTTCTCTCATTGGGTAATCACTATAATTTAATAAGTAAGTTTTACTGCCAGCCATCAGTTTTTACTTTTCTAGGGGAAAGAAAACAACTGGAAATGTTGGAATTTAGAGGAGACTCAAAGGAAGTATTTTCTTTCATACTTCAGCAGTTAAGTAAATCTTTGGTAGTGCTACGGCTGTTATGTTAAAAAAAAATATGAGTACAGGTAGTATTTTGTAAATTCATAAGAATTCCATAAAGTAATTTCACAAGGTTAAATTATAAAGCCAAATTCATAAAAATAAATTGTAAAATTATGATCGTGAATGTACTTTATTTGCTGATCACAAAATTACACCATTCTATAATAGATGTTGCCAAATTTTTTAAAAGATGACTGTATATAAAAATATATTACACTTTATTTTAATGTATTTTATTTATTGTTACATATGTTCTCTTGATTTACCCTCAATCTTTAAAAATGAAACAGGGAAACAGGGACAGAGAGGTTACGCGGTTCATAAAAGATCAAATGGTGAATTATAAAGAAATTGGATAAGTACAGGATATCCATTCTCCTTCCTCAGAATGGTGTGGGTGAACTGCAGCTCTGGCTGGTGTACTCCTGCTATCCATTATCCAGAAATCCCTGGAAACAATGCATCTAATAACCGCCTCCTCAGCCTCACATAGCATCACCATAAACAAGCAGATTTTTTTTTCTTAATTTTTGGCTGTGTTGGGTCTTCGTCGCTGAGTGCAGGCTTTCTCTAGTTGCAGCAAGCGGGGACTACTCTTCATTGCCATGCACAGGCTTCTCGTTGCGGTGGCTTCTCTTGTTGTGGAGCACAGGCTCTAGGTGCGCGGGCTTCAGTAGTTGTGGCTCGTGGGTTCTAGAGTGCAGGCTCAGTAGGTGTGGCGAACGAGTTTAGTCACTCCGTGGCATGTGGGATCTTCCCGGACCAGGGCTCGAACCCGCGTCCCCTGCATTGGCAGGCGGATTCTTAACCACTGCGCCACCAGGGAAGTCCCAACAAGCAGAGTTGTTAGAAGCCAATCTCCAAGCATTTTTCCAAAGACATTTTATTACTAAGAATTCTCTTTGGTTCTTTTTCAAATTTGCTGGTCATTTTGTATACTCTCTCACTGATTGCTAATTTTACTGCATTCATTTTTCATTTCTTTAAACATTTCCTAAATAATGACTTTACATTACATATAGGAATTACTTATGTATACAAAGTCTCAATTTGTTAGGGTTTTTTATTGTTGGGTTTTTTTTCTCACTCATGATCACTTGCTTCCTCATGCTTCTGGTGATGCTTTACTGTGACTGAACTTAACTGTTCAGAACACTGAAGATCTAAATGGGAGTTGCTTTCCTCCAAAGAGAACTGGTGTCTCCTGTTACTAGAAGACAAGGAGTACTTAGGCACCTATGACAGTACGACACTATAGCCTTCTTCAATGTTGTCTAATGAATGCGAAAGTCTCATTTTCATCTCTTGCATCTTGCAGGCATGAAGGGGGGAAGGGGGGCAGACTCAGATCACAGAGCAACTCTGAATTTCATGTTTGCTTACCACTCACCTTTAGAAGTTTCAGTTCACTGATTTTTTTCTTTCATTAATCTCTTTTCTGAACCCTTAGAGGCTTTCATTGCTTTCATGAAACATGGTGGTGCTTTAAAAGTTAGCTTGTTATAATTTATCCATAATCTATTTTCATTTTATTGGACGAACTCTTAAGAATATCTAGTCCATCATACTGATCAAAGCAGAATTCATTCTAAAGTTTTTGGTACTCTAAATTTTATATGCTTACAACAACTCGTAAATGAGTTGTATCTCCTTGGTGGATGTCAGGCTTTGGGGGGAAGCCTTAATGGTAAGCCGATAAGCACAAAGCTGAGGAGATGAGTCACAGAATTTGGCCTCAAATTTATACCACTGGTACCTGCTCATGATGATATTTATGTCTTTACTTTGTTAACGCTATAATTTAGTAATATACCAACCACTTTTAAAGCATATATATTTTCTTCTTTCCATATTTATTTGTAACTGCCTTGTCTCCTATGCTCTTGTGTGAACGTGCAGCTGCAGTATCTGGTAGTAATATATAAGAGATAATGCTCTTATGACATTCTCTATTCAAGGACATGCCAGACACAAAGCTAAACAATTCTGATATAGGGCTGACTACGGTAAGTGCTACTATAGCAAGTATATAAAGATAAAATGGCAGCCTGGGGGAGAGAAAAGTTCACCATGACTGATGAGAGATAAATAAATGTGCCTTCTTATATTTTACTCATTTCTCCAAAATTTGGGGATACATTGTATTGATCTTTTAAATTAAATATATCTTTCATTCATGATTTAATATTTCTTTTAAAAATATTTTGTTTAGATTTTTTTCTGAACCATTTTTATACAAGTTCAAAATCTGTCATTTTTCTTTTAATTTTACTTAAAATAACAAACCATCAATGATTAAATATATGAGTTGAATCAACACTTTCCATGTTATAAATTTTCCATTTTTAACTGTACAATGAAGCCCATAATACAGTATACTAGTGATTTGAACAGTGATACATTTCTAACAATACTTCTCTGAGCTTAAGTGATTTTTACATTTAAGTACTACAGACCTTAGCATTATTATAGGTGAGATAGAATGAGGATTCGAACAGAAATTGGATGCAGCTCTTACTGCTAGAAGCTCCACGCTGAGGCTTTCCTTTGTAATCTACAGAATAGCCAGAATAGGGGCTGGACCTCAAAATAGAGAAACTGCTGTCCTTTGCAGCCATAGGATCATAAATATTCTTCATCTCAAGTTATCTCTTCTCTCATTTAATCCTAAGATTCTATGTGCAGTGTCAATGTATATGTATCCAGACAGGGGAAAAATACAAAAAAGAACAGTGCTATAAGAAATCATTGCCACCAATTCTGAATTGTATAGCAAAGTATTAAGATCATAACTTTGATTATCTTCTGCAAGCCAGGGACTTATATTTCATCTCTTAAAAAAGAATCCTGGGCTTCCCTGGTGGCGCAGTGGTTGAGAGTCCGCCTGCCGATGCAGGGGACACGGGTTCGTGCCCCGGTCCGGGAGGATCGCGCGTGCCGCGGAGCGGCTGGCCCCGTGAGCCATGGCGGCTGAGCCTGCGCATCCGGAGCCTGTGCTCCACAACGGGAGAGGCCACAACAGTGAGAGGCCCGCGTACCGCAAAACAACAACAACAATAACAAAAGAATCCTGTAACTTCGTCACTTTGGCTATATGGCTCATACTTTATCAAGTACAACGCTGAAGGTCCACTGTATCTCCCAAAACACATTAGGACCATGTAGACAGCGAAGATACTACAGTACAATAGCTCTGGCCCTGTCTTCCAATTAGCGCATGTAGCCAAGTCAACCAGGTTCAGTAAGTCATAAAAAATATTAATACCTAATATTTATTAAGTCTCAGACACTTTGCTGTAGACATTAAATACATTATTCCATTTAATATTCAGCAAAATCTCTGGAATAATTACTATTATTTTTTACCCACTTTAATATACAAGAAGGTAAGAAATTTTCCACTGTCCATTTGATCCAATAAACCATATTCTCCAAGTCTAAGACAATAAGTAGTAACAATGCAGGAATCAAGGAGCATCAGGAACACATGACTCTGTGTTCCACGAGAGGGAAGCTCACTGAAATAGAACTGTAGTCCAGAGAGATGTCCTGAGAGACATTTATACCACAAAGTATCTTTTCTCCTCTCTGGTGCAGAGAGGTTAATATGTGATCAAAGAAGTCATAACAGTAAGGATCACTGCAGACCTCACTGAAGGTAGATAAGGGCTGCACAATGAACACCTAAGTTTTGGAGGCAGATCGGCCCAATTTCCAGCCCTAGCTCTAGCCCTTACTAATTGTGTAAAGTTGTTAAGGTACTTAACCTCTCTGAGCTGTAAAACGAGAAAAAACATGGACATCTATGATTCTCTAAGACTAAGTATCTTCAGCTACAAAAAGCAGCAAATGATAATTATTTTTTAGGCTATTACAAGAATTGAAATAATGTATGAAAAGAGCCTAGTAGTGTCGGGCACATGACGAACACAAAAAATGAATATTACAGTTAGACTTTAGTCTTCATATGTTTCAATTCCACATAAACTGAACTTGCAAGCAGTATACATTCAGATCCTTATTCCAACTTCCCTAAAGTAACTAGCAAACAAGTATGTCAATCTATCACATAGTAGTACACCTGCAAACTAACCAGTGCAGTTTTGTTTCTATATAGTCTATCCAACCATCCATCCATCCCTTTAAAAGACATGCATGGGGCATCTATTATGCATTAGGTGCCATTCTATGCATTGGGAATGCAACAGTGAACAAAACAACATGGTTCCTGCCTTTAGGGAACTTAGAATCTACTAGAAGAACCAGATCCTAAAGGAACAACCTCAGATAAATGTATAATAATAGTAGAAAGTAGAAGGAAAATTGCATGATAATATTATAGACACAGTCCTTGCCTTCATAGAGCCAACAGTCTAGCAGAGAATACATCAACTTAAAAAGCAGCTGTAGGGCTTCCCTGGTGGCGCTGTGGTTGGGAGTCCGCCTGCTGATGCAGGGGACGCGGGTTCGTGCCCCGGTCCGGGAAGATCCCACATGCCGCGGAGCGGCTGGGCCTGTGAGCCATGGCTGCTGAGCCTGCGCGTCCGGAGCCTGTGCTCCGCAACGGGAGAGGCCACAACAGTGAGAGGCCCGTGTATCGCAAAAAAAAAAAAAAAAAAAAAAAAAGCGGCTGTAATAAGTACCTTGTGATAAGTGCTATAATAGGAGATGTATAAAGTGCTCGTGACAGAATATAGCAGAAACTAGCCCAGTCTAGAGAGAAGTTGGGGACCAGGCAGGCAAGTTTCTCATAGTGATGTTTAACCATAACCAGGTGCAGAAGAGGGAAAGGAATGTTCTAGGCTGTGAAGCCAGAGAGAGCCTGGTATGTTTAAGGAACTGAACAAAGTTTAATAAAAACAACTTAAAAGATGATTAAGAAAATGGGAGAATGGGGAGAGATTGGTTAAAGGGTACAAAGTTTCAGTTATGCAAGATGAATGAGTTCTGGAGTTGTAATGTACAGCATGGAGACTACAGTTAACAATACTGTGTGCTTGAGTTGAAATTCGCTAAGAGGGTAAATATTAAGTGTTCTCACTAAAAAAAAAAAGGAAAAAAGGTAAATATTTTGAGGTCATGGTTATGTAAATTAGCTTGATTGTGGTGACCATTTCACAGCATACATATATCAAAACATCAAATTATTATACACACACACACACTAGAAGTTATGGGTGATAACAGGATCATAGTGAGCCCATAGGAATGATGGGGGACTGAGCTGGAGGGGAAGAACAACAGATTATTAAGGATGAAGAGACAGACCAAGGGATTTATGGACAGTGAAATCCACTAGGACCGTGATCAAGCTAGGGATGGATAGGAATACTGTGAGCTGGTGACAAATGATTGAAAGCTCACATGTAACTGATTAGAATTGTGCCACCCAATGCTGCAGCCACTAGCCACACGTGAACATTTGAAAGGTTTCAAATAAACTGTGACAAATAAAATGCATTTAAAAAATTAATTTCATCATTTTCTTTTTACTTGTTTAATGTAGCTACCAGCAAATTTACATTTACATATATGGTCTCCACGTGTGGTTCAGATTATACTTCTATTGAACAGTGCCTGATAAGAGGAAGAAATAGAGAATGCTTTACCTGAATTAAATGATGCTTCAGGAGCTGGGGATGTTTTATATATTATACAGCAATACCTCTTGGTGCCATTTTCTAAATGTTTTGCTTTCATGTGCCTTTATTACATCATAAAGATGAGTAGGAATGAAAATGCCAATACTAATGTTAATATGATTATGATGAAATTGAGATATACCTACACCAAAACAATCACCTAACTTGAATTGGATTCTCACTGACCAATACTTCATACTTGAAAACACAGATAATCTCTTGCCACTAAGTAAAGACAGATCTGCAGGCAGTTTCTGGGAGGACCCTAAACTTCTCTGTCACTCTGTCATGACTTTGCCCCTAGTACTGGGGAGTGAGCTGAAGACTGGCCTTTCTTTCCATTTGAGTGATAACATCTATGTCTACAACTGGGTTTAAGGAGAATAGACCAAACCAGTTGCATAACTCAAAGAAGTTCTCTCCATTGTTTTTGTTTTTGTTTTTGTTTTGTTTTCTTGTTTAATTTCCTACAATTCTCTGTGCATTGAGGGGTAGGGAAGGGAGAAGCAACATAGCCACAGCCAATAAGAAAATAGCATTTTCCCTTGATTTATACTCTTAAAGTCTTCCCATTCCATCGTTCCCAGGATGAAGTAAAAGAAAAAATAAATGAACAAAAGAGCAAAAATGAAAAGCTAGAAAGTCATTCAAAACTGTCTAAATTACAAGGTGTAGTTCTGTTGCAAATGAAGAATTATTGATTGAAGAGTCAGAGCTAATTTTTCAAATCCAGCCAGCCAAATGCAGAGAAATCCACAAATCCGTAGAGCTTTGATAATTTGTTACACTTTCACTGTATTAGAATCTCTGGCAATGGGGTCAGTGAATCTGCATTTTTAACAAACTCCCCAGGTGACGCATAGGTACACTAAAATGTAAGAATGCTAGCCTTGTCAGAACTGCCCATTCTACTAATAAGGAACTTGAGACCCAGAGAACCTTAGTGACTTACCCAAGGTCATACAACCAAGTAAGTGGCAGAACAGGGCTCAAACTCAGGACTCCTAATCCCTACTTTAAGACTATTTCAAATGACTCAATACTGCATTGCTCACCCTATTTTAGGTACTAATCTCTATTAATGGAGTCTCCGTTTCTCCTGATATTTTGGACAGTCTTTTCAAACTGCTTCTTCATGCTAAGCTAGAAATTTACAAAAGAGTAAGAGAGATCAGGATAGAAAGTTATCAAAAAAATATTTTTCCTCAGCACGGTTCTAGAATGAATCTCCTCTATAGCATCCTCATCAAATGGTTGCCTGTGTTACCTGTCTGGCTGCTGAAAGCATATACTCATTGCTACCCATGCTTTAGGCCCACTTCCTGTATCTGTATGTCTTAAATTGTCATACCCAGATGCATGATGTAAGCTACAGATGTAATTTTTCCAGCAGGAAAAAGAGCAAAAAGATCCCTTTCCTTGAGAAAGACAAATACCCTATGATATCACTAATGTGTGGAATCTAAAATATGACACAAATGAACCTATCTACGAAATAGAAAGAGACTCTCACAGACATAGAGAACAGACTCGTGGTTGCCAAGGGGGAGGGGGGTGGGGGAAGGAAGGATTGGGAATTTGGGATTAGCAGATGCAAACTATTCTGTATAGGATGGATAAACAACAAGGTCCTACTGTATAGCCCAGGGAACTATATTCAATATCCCGGGATAAACCATAATGGAAAAGAATATAAAGAAGAATGTCTATATGTGTATAACTGAGTCACTTTGCTGTACAGCAGAAATTAATACAACATTGTAAATCAACTAGACTTCAATTAAAAAATAAATTAAGAAAAAGATCCTTGCCCTTATCACTACATTCTGATACATGTGCACACCTACAGGTTATCTCTTACCTGGACTTTGGCACTGTCATGCTAATTCAATTTCCTGAATGCCATCTCTCTCTACCTCACAGTAAACCACCAAAGAAATGTTTCTAAAATATAGCCCTGATCATGTTACTTTGCTGCTTGCGAATCTTGGATTGATCCTCATTGCTCCTTGGCCTACCCTTCAAGGATCTTCACAGTTTAATTTTGTATTTGAATTATTTACAGGCCTGCCTCCCTGGCTATCTGTGATTTCTGTGAGGGCAGCAAATGGATCTTACTCCTATTTTTAGCTAAATTTTCTTTGGTCCTAAACCACCCCCTTGTACCTACCCAGGATTATACCTTTTGTATATTAAAACAATCTGTTGTTATTTTCTGCATTGCAAATCTCCATGGAAAGGAGCTGAACATCCTTATGCGTGATTATATCTGTTACATGCTGAGTTTTAAATAAGGCATGTTTTCAACTCATATCTGAATATTTATCATTTCAGGAATGCTTTCATGTCAAATTCAAATGGGAACAAGTTTTATGAAGCCAATACCCTATTCTCCTGAGATCAAAGTACACTTGTTCTAAATGAAAAACAATTATCTTTCAATTAAGTTATTGGAAAATATCACAGAAATTATCTGCACATTAAAAGATCTACAAAAAGGTATGAAAAAACAATTACGAATGAATTTGAAAAATTACCCAATTATGGATATGTAATGCAATCTAGTCAGTTGCCCCCAAATCAAATGATAAGTTCCCATATGCAGAGATCATTCTTAAAAATCAAAAATCACTGTCCTAAAAAAAAAAAATCACTGTCCTCTGCAAGTAATAAATATCAGGCCTTCCTTGACTAAAATTTTATGTTCTTTTACCAGCTCTACTGGGAGAATTCCTCTCTTAGATTGGAATTTTCCTTCTACTTCCTGTGCTGTTCAAAATACAAGTAGATGGAGTTTGGAGACATAAAATATCACACACCATATCTGAGATGTTTTGAATGGAAGTAACATGGTGCAGTGTTAAGTACAGTGAACTAGGAGTCAGGACTCAGATGCTAGTTCCAGTGCTGTCATTTACTATTAGTGTAGTAAACTCTTTTCATTCCACATTCTTCAAATGACTTCCACAAAGAAAGAAAAAAAATTCTATGGAAAAATTAGTACTCAAAAGTAGGCCTTCAGACTGCAAATGATGAGTTATTTCCATTATATCATAATGCCTATAAAGTTTGAATTTTTTCTTCATATATGGATGAGGAAGGGGAGTGTTCAAATTAATAAGTGGAAGCAACCTAAGAGGACGTAGACCCAGAAGACCTGGGCTTGAATCCAACTTTTCCATTTACTAACATTTTTTGTCCTTGGCGACCACGCTGATTCCGGATTTTCTCATTTGCTAAATGGTGATAATGCCACTTACACCACAGGATGGTTTTGATAATAAATAGTGCCTCATCCTGGCTGACTGTGTGGTTGATATTAACTCAAACTACAATAGTGATTCCAGAAGTACTTTCAAAGATTTTGTTTGTACACTCGACTTGCTCTACATTTGTTTCATTCCAACCATCTGGTCCTAACTAAAGTTGGAAATTTTAGACTTCCATCAATTACAAACTTGAAAGTTTAAATATGAGTGGGTTGGACTACTGATCTCTAAGATCCATTTTTACAGAAAGTAATTTTGCCACTGGTATAAATTAAATGATCCCATGCTTAAGTTAGAATGCCAGAGACATAAATTCAAAGAGCACCACTTTGTTTCATTTGTCCCCAAAGGACACTTTGGTCTGAACTATGCAACTGAATACAGACAACTATGTACTGTGAGTCAAAATATTTGTTAGTGATTAATGGGGAAATATCTAACAGTTCTACAACCCCAAAACACTTGTGTTCTCATGGGTATTTATAATGTATTTCATTACTACATGAGCTAATTCGAATACTCTGATAACAATTCACCTCCATCTGCCTGTTAAGTTAGAAACTCTGAAGGATCTGAAATTTTTATCTTACTTGCAAACTAACAAATTAGCCTATATATATTAAACAAGACCTCTGGATCAGAGACAAAGACCACTTATTACTCACACCAGAAGCAGTAGTCAGAGTAATGCCTTAGCACGAGTTTCCTGAGCCCAAATCCTCATGGGATAACACAGTGAGGGTCAGATGGCATTGGTACATGCAACGAGTCACATCAAAGGAGAGGAAGCACAAACTTAGGAAACTCTGGTCTTATATAGGGCTACTGGTGAGCCTCTCTCTCTGGGGAGAGAGCAAGCTCATCTTAACTCTGGGTAAGCAAATATCTCTGGGAAAAGGAAGAAGAGGTCTTTATCTTTACTACCCTCCATTGTCTCCAGGGAGGGCGTTGTCTCTAAGCTTTACTATCCTACAATTTCTCCTTATACAAACATTCTTAACTTGACTGCAAATGATCAGAGGACATCAACCATGCAGAGTCATGAAATATTCATGGAGAATTGTTTCCCAACACTCCCTTCTAACCATCCACTATGTTACCCAAAGAGAATTCAAATATTCAAGCTCAAAATAGTATGTCTGCATTTTAGCTCTTTTTCTTGGATTGTGTATATACAATGTCAAAACCAAGAAAGGCTAATTAAGGCAACTGAGAGGAAAGATATAACTATGGAAGTAGCTCAGTATAGTTAAAAAAAAAAGACCAAAATGGCCTCAAAGTCAGGAAATCAGGGCTCTAGCTCTGATCCTATCTTATTACATGATCTTGCCTTAGTTACTTCTCTCTGGGCCTCAGCTTCCTTATCTGTAAAATTCGAATATGGAAGAGATTCAGACTAACTAGGTTCTAAAGTTCCTTTCAGCCATCAAATTCTCTCCTTCTATCAGTCAATCAAATCAGTTGGCTGGCACTGTGTACACTGACATCTTTAAATTCTCTGCATTAGGACCACGAGCAGATATAACACAGTATCGGTTAAATAGCTGTTGCTTGCAGCTAACATATTGCCAAACACAATGACTTTTATGGGAAAACTATAAATAAATATTGAATAAATGAATAAAAAATAAATGAAATATACTTCTTAAAATCTTATGACTGTGTCTACATGAAATTGACTATTTGAATACTTGGAATATCTAGTATTCTGGCTTATTGAACCTTCTAAATAAAGAGTCCTATATAACACATATAGATTAGTAAATTTTTTCCAAATATTGAAATGGCATAAATATACTTGGCATTAACATTACGTTGAATAGTTATTCAAAAGATGTTTAATGATCAAATAATAACGCCAATGATCAATGATCAATTTATATAAGTAATTGCGATATGGAATAATTTCACATGACACAATGGTGTCCACTTGCTATTAATTCACCCCTCTGCAGGTAAGTTCCAGGCTATCAATGCCCTACCGTCCACCTCAGAGTTTCACATTTGCTTATGTTTGACTAGCACATATTAAGCACTCAATAAAGTGATGCTTAAAAGCTGTTTTATCCCCAACTATTGGGTTGCCAAAAAGTTCGTTCGGGTTTTCCCATAAGATGGTATGGAAAAACCCGAACGAACTTTTTGGCCAAACCAATATATTGTGTGCTTTTTAAAAGTAGGTACCTTTGAATTTACTGACTACATAGTTTACAGGACAGGTAGCACAATACTGTGCTTTTGAAAAACACTCAGTACAACATGGCACACATTCACTGAATCTCCACACTTTGCTGAGGGTGCAGAGATGTCTGAGATATACTTTACATGAGCTCACAATTTACATGTTGATAGACTGATTAGCAGTTTTAGAAAGAGGCCTACTAAAGTGCATATATCATATGTATATACCCTGCAGTTACACTTTCAGTCTTAAGCAAATACTCTCTTTATTGATTTTTTTCAGATATAATAGCATATATCCAAAATTAAAATATAGATGGCAGTAGATTCTGGTCACAATATTTCAAGTCCTTTAAAAGCCAAGAATGAATGCCAAATGATATAATATTTCAGGATAAAATCAAGACGATAAAAGATGATGAGAGTTCTTTCAATTTACCCAACTTCCCACATATATGGGTTGAATTTTTTAAAGAACATTGTACTTAACGTGGCTCAAAATATAGTCATACAAATATTTTAATTTCATGGCTAGCTCTAGGATTTAAGAATAAAACTATGCCACTGAAATTACTGATTCTATAGTATTCCTTTGAGATCCCATCACTAATTTATTATTGTACATAAAGTTTGGGTAGCTAGTTTTGTGGGATATAGTTCTGCTGGGATTAATTTCATAGTCTACCTACTTAACAGAACTAGTGACCTAGAAATTTTATTTTACCTTTGCAAACTAGAGAAACAGAATATGAGAAGTAGCTTTCTTCCCTTATCCCAAATGCCTTTCCTCTATCCAATTCCTGAATCTGTCCTTCAATTTAATTTATATGCTTGAGAGAGAGAGAGAGAGAGAGAGAGAGAGAGGGAGAGAGAGAGAGAGAACTAAAAATATGTCAAGGTCAGTGCTAGATAAAGTGATTAATACTCCACCTAAGATTTTTTTAATGACTTAAAACCTGTGCAGGTATAGACTATGAATATATTCGATTCAGACAAGTCTGAAATAGTTTTACAAATAGGGAACGTGTGGCTAAGTGAAGGGAAGTGATTTGTGTATGTTTATATCAGATTTCCGTGACAGCAGCATGATAATACCCAATTTTGCTTTGTGTTTTCTTTTTCTAATCCAGTTGTTTCTGCTATAGCATACTACTATCAAACTTGTTTCTTTGTAGGCATAGTCCAATACACACTTAAGAGTCTTGTAACTTTAGTTTCAAAGATAAATTATTAATATAATTATCTTGCATTGAAACTTCTTAATGATATACATTAAAGAAAACTGCTATACAAGGTGATCTACCTCAGGTAGCTTGTATTAGTTTCTTATTGCTGTTGTAAGAAATTATTAGAAGAAACTAACCCTTTGCACGTGATATTTATGTAGGCTTTTCCATTCTGCCCTTACAGTTATCTCAAAAATAAGTCAGAGATATATTAATATACTTTCCAGCTCTAATGTTCTTTCTAAATGTAATGCTTCAGTGATAGAACTGAGCCAGGTCTCAAGCCTAGATCTTCTGATTCCTGAGCTTCTCTCACCATTCAATGTGAATTGCATTTCAATGTAAGCAATATTTTAAAGGTAGACTTCTATAAAACACACACTAAAACTTTTGCAGGGAAGAAAAAAGGCAAACTAAGCTAAACAGTAAAATCACAAGCTAATGCTCAGCAGAATTCATTAAAAGCTCTGGGAAGTCCTATGGAAAAGAAGCCTGCTCTATTTTGCCCAGCATTTCTCAAACTTATTTGACTCAAAATCCACCTATATGCAAGTGATGTTAACATGTGGAAATCCATTGTTGAACAATGGTACAGGGTATTCCTATGCTCATATATTTTTTTCTAGGTCAGGATTTGAAAAAAAACTGAAAAACAAAACAAAGCAAATATTTTAAAATGCACGCTGTAAGCTGAATAAAGTCTGGGGATTTAGGGAATAACATGGTAAATAGAGTTGATAAAACCATATTATATAATTTAAATTTGCAAAATGAGTAGAACTTAAATGTTCTCTTCAAAAAACAGATAAATATGTGCAGTGATGGATGTGTTACTTAACCAGATGGGGGGAATCCTCCCATGATGTACCCGTACATCAAATTACTACAATGTACACCTTAAGTTACCTGACAATTTTATTTGTCAATTATATCTTAACAAAGCTAAGATAAATAAAAACAAAAATGCAGAATATAATGAAACAAAACTATATGTTCCTATCACCCCAAATGAACAGTCACGGCAGAGAGACTATTAAGTGTTCCTCAAATATCTTTGTGTTTATAAAAAATATTTTTCAGCTTTCCTTATAGTTTTGCTAGGTCCATGTGACTAGTCCTAGCAAATAAAATGTGAATGGAAGTGACAGGTATCCATTTTAGGTGAAGGTCATTAAGAGCTGGTATGCTGCTTTGACCTATTCCTATACCTCGGTAGTGATCTTTGAGACCCCAAGTTTGATAAGGAGTATTTAAAAGGTGAAAGCAGGGACTCAATCTGCTTTCACCTTTTAAATACTCCTTATCAAACTTGAAGCCACTGAAGAGCAGCAGCCCCAGAGAGCTGCCAACCTGCAGGAGACTGATGTGACGGGGCACAATGTTTTTCATGGGTTAAACCAATGAAATTTCTGTACTTTTTATTAATGCAACATAAACTAGCCTACTTTGACCAATACATTGGAATATTTGCCATAGATCTTTTAAGCAATTAACATTCTAAGCAAACACTGAAACACTATCTTGATTTGCTGTGTATCCAGTTTATGTCTTTTACACTGTTGTGATATATATGCATCAACAACCAGTATATGTATATGTTTATCTTTAATTTGTGTAAATGGTATAATACTCTATTGTTATGCAACTTATCCAAAACCATATTTTCCAGATTTGCTACATATTAACTTCTGTGCACTACAAATCTACCACAATTTATTTATTTGTCCCCTTACTAATGACACCGGCTCTATTGACACTTTTCATTACTAAAATTTTTATTTCAGTTTAGAGTTTTTCCATAATACATATATACAGAAGTAAAATTTCTGGGCTATAGACTGTCAGCTTCAACTCTAGATATTACAAATTGTTCTACAAAGTGGTTTTAACGGTTTAATTCTACACCAGTGGTATATGAAAGTTGCTGGTTCCCTACACCATCACTCACTATCACATGTCCATTAAAAATATTTTTGCCAATCTCATGGTACAACTGGCATCTCATTGCTGTTTTAATTTGTATTTTTTCAACTACTTCCATAATTAGGTTGCAAAAGACTGACTTCCGTTTTAATAGCCCTCTCTTGCTTGCTCATTTGCTCGTGAGGGCGTGTCCTCTGTCTCTGTATCTTCCTCTCTCTCTCTGGCATTCTATCTTGTGCTTCCCTCACTTGCTTGCTTTGATGAAACAATATGTTGCACTGAAGAGGCCCACATGGCAAGGGACTGAGGGCAGCCTCCAAGCAACAGCTGGCCTCAGTCCAACAACCTGTGAGGAACTAACTCCTGCCAATAATCATGTCAATGTCTAGGAAGTGGAACTTTCTAGAGGTAAATTCAGATTACTACAGTCCCAGCCAACAGCCTGGGAGAGGCCCTGAAACAGAAAACTCAGCTAAGGCATGCCCATAATTCCTGACCTATCAATAGATTGAGATAATAAATATTATTGCTTTAAGCCTCTCACTTTGCAGCAATGTGTTACACACATTGATAGATAATATACAAATTGACATTAAAGTAGTCCCACATATTTTTCTTTCACATTAATTCTTTAATCCATCTGAAATTTTGGTGTAACAAATGAACTTATTTTTTTCCACATGAAAAAGCAAATGTTTTATCTCCATGTATTAAGTAAAACATACTTTACCCCCAGCTATTTGTAATGTCACCTCTGATATAGGCCAAGGTCCCACATACTATATGCTTAGATCTGTTTCCGTGCTTTCTCTTTCTTTTCATTGGTCCATCTTTCTATCCCTGCCTAATACCACCTTTCAAAAATTACTGTGGTTCCACTGTAAATCTTGATCTAGTCTGGAAACTTCTACACTTTGTTCTACATTTTTAGAATTATCTTTACTATTCCATATGAATTTTTCAAGTTTTTCAAGTTTGCTGAAAAAATCTTCTTGGGATTTTTGAGAGGAATTTCATTGAATTTAGAATTTAATTTGGACAGAACTTACATTTTATTATGTTGAGTCTTCAATCCTATAAGTACAATATACTGCTTTCCACTTGTTCATATTTGCTTATCTTCACTTAAAAAATATTTTGTACTTTTTTTGGCAATGGATATATATATATATGTAAACATATACAAATATGTGTATATTTGTATATACTTAAATTTATCCTTACAAACTATATTTTTCTTGCATTTGTAAAAGGTATATGATTTTCTGCTATATATTTCAATTAGTTTTTGCTGGTGTGTAGGAAAATTTGGGGCATTGTATTTACCTTGCATTTTTAACCAACTTTCTGAATTTTGTTATTAGATAATTCACATTTCAGTCTGGTGGCCTTAATATTGTCTCTTTATTTCTCATGTTCTACAATTTTATTATATTTCTAGATATCTATTTTGTGCATCAGATTTTAATAAGATAAAATTTCATCAAAATCTATAAGATAATACATATCAGATACCAATGTCTTATAAGACACCCCAGCCTACATAACGTGTAAAGAAATAGCTTGCCAAGAACCATCTAGATGATTCTAAAGCTCATCATCAATTTTGGAAACATAAAGGATCAGGAGAAGGAAAGATTGGAGAAGAGAATTTTTGGAGACACACACACACACACACACACACACACACACACACACCCCCAAGAATAGCAAGGGCAAAGAAAGTGGTTATTCCTCACCTCAAGCCTGTATGAGGAACTTCAATCTGACCGCTCAGAGGGTTTAAGATGTATTCTCAGAGATATGAGCGAGACAGTGGACTGATATCTAACACTGAGAAAACTAAAGGGCAAGAGTAGGGATGATTAGCTGTAAATGGAAGGCCCTACAATGGGGTTGGCTTGTACTTGTAGAATTTTTCTGGAAAAGGAAATGTGTTTTCTATGGACTGGGTATAGGCTATGTGTAAGAGATAGCTGGCATGGATTTGTTTTGGATGGTCAACGGGGCCTCAGCAGAAAGAAGCTGGAGATTGACCATCAGATTCCTAGGAGGTTTGGGAGTAAATGTTGTATCAAGTAAATTGCAAGGAATCCTCAATGGTGGGGGTAGGGTGGGGCAGGCTCTGAAGAACTCAGAAAAATGCACTATGAAAGAGGTAGTTTTAACACTTTGCCAGAGGAATAACACATGAAGCCCATCAAGTGAGAACTTTTCTTCTCCCTTCACTCCTCTCCTCAGTGTACCCCAACCTCAAGGAAGGAGGTGAAAAAGAAAGAGAAATGAAGCTTACTACACCCTCTTTCCATCAATGTAGGCTTTCCATTACAAAACCCCAGCAAAGGAAGTTGAGAAAGTCCTAGATTTGAACATTAAAATGTTGATTATGACATGAAAATTGATATTCTAATTTCTGAATTGATATAATATTTGATGCCTAAAAGTAATAATTAGTTTTAAAATTTATCTAAGAATGATCAGAAAAGTAGTGGCATTATCTTGAGTTTTCCTCCCGGTGGAAAAAGAACTCACCTATTAAATTTAAAGATTAAGCAGGAGGCCAAAACGAAAAATCAAGTTGCTCTGTGATTACATCAAATAAGATAAGCCTATTCAATGCACAACTCAACTCCACTCTTACCTCTTTCCTTGCTCTGGAATTGGAATTAAATCATTTAGACTCATATTCTATGACTCAGGCACAACTAAGAGGACAGTGGTATTTCTACTACATTGCAGCTCTAAGGGCGTAGGCCATCTCCAGAGTCAGTTACAATATCTGGATTTGTCTCCACAAGTCTTGGTTCTGCCAGGGTGCTTTGATTTCTATTTACTCCAAGTCTTCTTCATTTTTGTCATTCTGGACCTAATAAAATATCTGTATATTATTTTCCTTTATTGTCTTGATGCATGTCATTGAGTCGAGCCTAAAATAAGCGAACTACATCTTCTCTGAACTAATTCAATTACATGAATGAGTCCTTCTACTCAATCTTTAAGACTTACATCAAGTATTAATTCCCCCAGAAAGCCTTTGCTGACCACCCTCGCCCCAGTCTTCTGTTCCCTCCTAGCACTCCTTTGTATCTCTAGCACTAATTCACAACTGACCCTTCAGACATTAAGCAACTTATGAAGCTAGAGTTACCTTTTGTTCAGCATTTACTATATGTACCAGGTATAGTAATATATGCTTTTATGTATATTGACTCATTTAATCCTCATTAAAACCCATTTACCAAAAAAAGAAACTGAGGCTCAGATAGGCAAATTCACCAGTCTAACTGGTAAGTAGAAGAGCTGGTATATTAGAGTTCTCCAGAGGAACAAAACAAATAGAATATAGATATAGTTGTATAAATATGTATATAGATATAACAAATTTATGTATAGATATTTCCCTATCTATCTATCTATCTATCTATCTATCAGTCTATCGAAAGAGAGAGATTTAAGGAATTGGCTGACATGATTGTGGAGGCTGGCAAGTCCAAAATCCACAGAGCACGCCAGCAGACTGGAAATTCAGGTAAGAGCTGATGACACAGTCTTGAGTCTGAATTCCACAGGGCAGCAGGCTGAAAATTCAGCCAGAATTTCTATATCACATTCTTGAGGCAGAATTCCTTGTTCTTCGGGGAACCCTAGACTTTGCTCTCAAGTCTTTCAACTATTGGGTGGGGCCCACTGACTTTACGCAAGATAATCTGCTTTACTCAAAGCCAACTGATTTAAATGTTAATCACATCTTTAAAAAACCTTCACAGTAACATGTAGACTGGTGTTTGAACAAAGGACTGGGCACCGAGGCATAGCCATGTTGACACAAAATTAAACATCATAGTTGGAACTGAAACCCAGGATTGACTCTGGGTTTCAGTTTCTCTGCCCTTAACCACTATATTTTGCTGATCCTCTGGTGACAGAATGTATGCCTCCGTCTTCTTTCTATTTCTAGTGATTAGCATTTAATCTAGTAAAGAGTAGTCCCTTAGTGAATATTTGTTGAATACCTAAATGAACCTATATTGAAACAGTCTTCTGGAACTTCAAAAGGAGTTTGAAAGGAGGTAGTGAATGAGTCTGGTGTTAGGTATTGAATACACTGAAAATTTTAAAAGAAAAATACAGCAAGTATATAATTCTCCAAATACTGGAGACAAAGTGAAGCTTATAAATAAAGAAGTGGTAAGAACAAAAGAAAGAAATGAAACATGTTGTAGATGTTCTGATTCCAGGAGTAATAAGGGAAAAATAAATCCAGACAGAAAAATAAACAAAAATGACAGCAAAGGGAAATGGCTAGGCAACTCTTAGAAATAGCCTAGTAGCTGAAGCTCTGTAAACCCTTCTGTGAACATCAAGTTTTCATTCTATTTAGACTGCCCCCCAAATATTACTGTTGATAAGATTCAAAACATCTGATGGTCAATTACTAGCTCCTATGAAAAATACAACTTTCCAGCAAAACCCAAATACACTGGCCAACGAAGCACAGATACTACTGTTAAATAATATCAAAGATCTTTAGGAAAAAAGAGATAAGATAAATGGAATATTAGCCCCTGAGGAAACACATTGAGTGATGAAAGTTATTGTCAACTCAAATCATTGGAGACAGTAGATCACAGAAGGCCCAAATGCCTGAGCTAAATATTCTTTCTGATCTGTTTGAGTACAGGAACTCAGGGGAGCATGTGAAAAGAATTTCAAGTAAATGTATCATTAAAAGTATTACACTGGCAGATGGCTTATGTTTAAAAAATTGGCCATGACTCACAGAACTGCAAATAGGCACAAGTCAAACTTTCTCCCTTTACTTGGTTCCAAATTTAAATTAGAAATTTATTACACTTTTCTTATCCCTTGCCCATATTAATGGCACAAATAATAGAAATGTTACTTTCTTGTTAATTGAGGTAAATAAAACACTGTGGCCTACTTATGTCAATGTCTAGAGCATCCTAAGTCGAACCATGGAAGTAGTGACAAAGTGGTTCCTTGCATAATTATCACTTCTTTCATCCTTTTATCAGAGACAATCTAGGAGCAGATATTCTGGCTCTGTTAAAACTAAGCCATGGCAACAGTCCAGAGGTACAAGATGAGATTAATGCCAGCCAAGGAGCCAGGCAATAAATGTTTGTGTTCCCATAAGTATAAAATTTATAAGCTAACAGTATCCACTAATTATATTGCCTCCTCGAGCGTTTTATCTCCCTTCGTTAGAACTTGTAATATGAAAATTAATTAGCTAAGATTGTCTTCCTAATCTCTATTGGACAGAGGAAAGTTAACAAAAAAAGTATAGAATGATTAAGGAGAAAACCACTCCCTTTGAAAGGGACCATTTTTCCTCCTTGTGTACCTTTTCAGGCCTTTTCGGGGGTTGTGTGTTTTATTTGGAAATTTTTTCCAATATTGGAAAAATATATGTGTTTTATTTGGAAAATGTTTGCAATATTTATTTCTCTACATTTCAAAAATGGTATCCTCAGTGAATATACCAAGCCTCTCCAGCCATAATGTCATATTTAGAAATACTCCAGAGAGACCTTCAAGATGGCAGAAGAGTGAGACGTGGAGATCACCTTCCTGCCCACATCAAAAATACATCTACACATGGAACAACTCCTACAGAACACCTACAGAACACTGGCAGAAGACCTCAGACCTCCCAAAAGGCAAGAAACTCCCCCACGTACCTGCATAGGGCAAAAAAAAAAAAAAAAAAA